>NC_090183.1:2717500-2972500 GCF_024679245.1 Pseudorasbora parva
TGGACGTTTGATGGAGTATTTCTGTGTCAAAAATACTCCTTCCGGTTTCTCTCAAGTTTCGGAGAGTTTTTTTCGAGTATGGCTCGGCTTGACGTTAATAGAGCGGAAGGTCCTTGTATGGGCCGTACGGGCTCTTCTCCCGGTAGGGTGCGCGCGCGTGACTAGAGCGAGAGAGGAAATGCACGCCCATAAACACTCTCAGCTGCAGATCCAGTCGTCCGTGAACACTTATGACATTATAGTCTGCGGCGCGCTCCACTTTATTCCTATGGGTGACGTTGAGCGACTTCAACGCTTCAGCACAGCATTCCGGGAAGGCGGCGCTGCATTTGAACTGATTTGAACGCAGAAATGACGGGAAGCTTCACAACATCGCTTCAGTCACGTCTCAAAGTGGATTTACACGCCACTGCTGTCACAGGACTTCACCAAATCATACCAAAGAAGTGTGTTTTTGACGGAGTGGTCCCAGCGATAAAGGTTCGGTCCTGCTTTGGAAGCAGCCGGTGAGTAAAACTGCTTCAAATGTCTGTGCTGTCGGCTATCGTCGCGTGAGTAAACATCAGTAAACGACACGATCGCGTGCTTCGTCATTCAAATGCGCTAACGGAAACTTGATTGCTGTTCTCTGTATAACGTTACACTAGTCTGACGTGCAAAACCGTTTCGCTTGCTACTGCTAGGTTTAGTCACATACAATAGTCCATAAACCGAATCATGTCCTCATAAACTGCGAGTAAAGACACACAAATGTTGACAGGCCACTAAATACAGTCCATACCACAGAGACGGACGTCCTGCTGCTGCTGTTTCTCCTGTTCAGTTTATTTCAGCCTCCGGATGATTCTGGATCATATCTGTATTAGCTGAGACCGATAGCGAGGGGCTTCTCCACGCTTGAGGACGTCACCGCTTTGTGCGCTCGTCATTCTTTAGCTCCGCCCACACGATACGCCTCCAGCCGCTCGTTTTTTTCCGGAAAGACTCGTTACAGCCTATATTTCTTTTATAAATATGATAAAACTAAAGACTTTTCGGAGATATGAAGGATGCAATACTACTCTATAGGTACTCAAGATTGACATGAGATTGACTGAAACTGAGTGTTTCACCCCCCCTTTAAGCTTTCAAAGGCATGAACTGAAAACGCGGCAGACTGAACATGTACTGTGAATCTATGTCGCGGACGAGTTTACCTCAGCTCTCATGATCACAAACTCATCCATGACTGTCAATATATCTGACTCCTGAAGCGTTTGGGCTGTGAGACTCCCTCATCGGCTTAATCACATATTGAACAGACACGTTCAGTTTTTAATTGTAGTGTCTGTTCTCTAACTGAACTGATTTTATGAAAATGAACGCAGTCGCGAAGTGATCAGTGATCCAGTAATCTAGTAGCAGTGGCTTTGGGAGTGGCCTCGTAGGGCAGTGAAGCATTCTGGGAATTGTTGTCTTTCATCCCCATGAGACAAAAATACGTTTTCTGTCTTTTCTCAGTTTAGAAAGCACTAAATTAAAAAACAATTTCACATTTATACTACATTAATGACCCAGTTTAAATACAGATTCATCTTCCCAGCGATGAAGTACTCCTTTAAATTATGGAAAAAATTAGAAAGTCACAAAGTCTAATGAAAAACAAACTTTTCTTTAAATTGTGAATTACACAGAAAGCAAGTAAAGAGTTGCTTTTATCATCACTGAAGCTGTCGGTCAGTTCAGTGAGAGACTATAGAAGAGCAATTGAACATTTAACAAGAGAAGAATATTTAAATTACCTATAAAACTATGTTTTTTGGCACATTACTGTTGTTAATAAAAGTTAATTTTACAGTTTAAAATAAACAAACTATTATAATATTATTATAACTGCATTTATTAACAAAACAACGCAAAACAATATGATTGAATTCATTTTATGATCAATTGCTCTCAGATGTTAGTCTGGAGCCCTGTTTAGACTTATGGCATATGTGGCCATACAGTACGACTGATTCACACACACTAACACAGATTCCAGCAGGTACATTTATCCATGGCATAAAGAAAAAATAAGCTCATCAGATAATTCCCAGGGGTCTGCAAATCAACAGACTGGTTTACCGTGGTAATGAGGACGGGAGCTGTTTAAAAGGAACTGAGGTGCAAGCTTTGCATGAAGCAGACCTATTTTAGACTAACTTGCCTTGACTAATTTACTACAGGCTTCTGAATGCAGTAATTACCGGTGACCATTCTGACTGATTGCAGAAATATGCTCCATTTTCAGAGGAATTTCTAAGCTTGGAAGTTTGCGGCCCTTTGTGTGTGTGTGTGTGTGTGTGTGTGTGTGTGTGTGTGTGTGTGACAGCTCTGCAATGCAGTTCTTTGTGAAGTCAAATTTGCAGCTTTGTTCTGTCGATGCCTTTGCTTCCTGGAACTCAATTCTCAATGCTTTGATTCATACACGCCACCTCAGGAAACACTTTGATCCTCCTGCGCGTGAACGTTCGAATGCTCGTTCGTTTTCATTCCAGATGCTTTAGAAAGCAGTGGCGTGCGGTGCAACATGATCACGCTTCTGAAAGACGACTAATTAGGGAACGAAAATGTAAGGTTGCTAAGGATACAGGTCAGCTAAACTCGAAGGTTAAACTGCGGTGGGAGTTCACGAAGTATGAACTGTGCACACTGTCGGCATGCTCTGTTTGCCTTGTTTTGATTCACTAAAGGAATTATGCAACTCAGATAACGATGCAAATAGGCATAAATAATTAGTGCAGGTCAGTTGTGGAGGAAGACACAATCAGGTGACTTTAATATGGCTGTTTTCAACATTTTCAAGCAGGAACTGATATGGCATTGCTGTATATGGAATCACAGCCAAAGATTATTTTCCAACAAATCTTAATTTGTGTTTATCTAAGGAAAGGAAGTCTTCAGGAATAGCATTAGGGTGAGTAAATAATGAGAGAATTTCATTTTTGGGGGAACTATCGCTTGAAAATGCAGAAAATGAGCTACACCATCTGAACTGATCCAGATGTATCGTATATTGCAATAAATAAATAAATAAATAAATAAAATAATAAAATAATATATATATATATATATATATATATATATATATATATATATATATATATATATATATATATATATATATATATATATATATGCAAACCCCGCAGAGAATAAACCGGTTTTGAGAGTGGATGGATATAATTTATATAATATAAATAATATCATAAATAATAATATAATATATTTTGCATTTACAAGTAATATTATTTCTCACTTCAAAACCATCCAAATTAATCTTAAAATGCAGAAAGTGTTCTCAAACACACCGTGCATCTGGATAGATGTGATTATAATGCTCTTCTCTATTATTTAAACATCATTTATTGAATTACTAATGCCATGATTCATTAATTTTTAAAAAAATAATAATTAATTAATAATAAATAATTAATGATAATTATTAATAGCATTAACTGCACCAAAAAATGTTTTTAAATGTGTTGCAATAAATAATAAGCCTCAATTGCATAAGCAGGAGTGTTGCACTATAGAACGATGGTGACCTTTTAAACAAAACGTTTAAATAAGAAAGGATTTTGCATTGGAAAGTATATACTTTGTTTGCCGTCCATCGATGGAGTAGAATAGCTCCCGCAGCTCATCGGTTGTGAGAATCCCGTCTGCAAAATAGGCTTTGAACTCCTCGAAGGACAGCTTGCCGTCATCTGCAAAAGGACACAAGATAGAGAATCAGAAAACACAGCTGTTGCCAAGTTTCCATCCAAGAGGGTTTTTTATTTTTTTTTGCGAAATAGGTTTAGCACATAAAAAAAGTACTGATATAGCTGATATAAATGGTAATTATCCAAAACAATTTGCAAGTGTCCTCAAAATCTTTTTCCATTCAACTTTAGCAAATATTTTATACCGATACTTGGAATCAGTTTTCATCTAGAAAAGGTCTTTAACAGAGTTTGTTTTGCTTTTATGTGCTGTTTAAGCTTTAACAAAAAAACTTGATGAACTGAGAAATCTTATTTTCCTTGAGCTTTTGATATATAAGAGGTCGTCATTCAATAAGAATATCCTGTATGTTTCAGAACTGAAAACATTCTTGTTAGTCCAAAAGCAGCTTTTTTTGAAACCAAACCCAGAGAACGACTCGTTGTGTAATGTGATCGCTGAAAGACTGCCTACTTCATCATCATCACAACTTTAGCTCCGCCCACTGGAGTCACCTACTTCATCATCATCACAACTATAGCTCCGCCCACTGGAGTCACCTACTTCATCATCACAACTCTAGCTCCGCCCACTGGAGTCACCTACTTCATCATCACAACTTTAGCTCCGCCCACTGGAGTCACCTACTTCATCATCACAACTTTAGCTCCGCCCACTGGAGTCACCTACTTCATCATCACAACTTTAGCTCCGCCCACTGGAGTCACCTACTTCATCATCACAACTTTAGCTCCGCCCACTGGAGTCACCTACTTCATCATCACAACTTTAGCTCCGCCCACTGGAGTCACCTACTTCATCATCACAACTTTAGCTCCGCCCACTGGAGTCACCTACTTCATCATCACAACTTTAGCTCCGCCCACTGGAGTCACCTACTTCATCATCACAACTTTAGCTCCGCCCACTGGAGTCACCTACTTCATCATCACAACTTTAGCTCCGCCCACTGGAGTCACCTACTTCATCATCACAACTTTAGCTCCGCCCACTGGAGTCACCTACTTCATCATCATAACTTTAGCTCCGCCCACTGGAGTCACCTACTTCATCATCACAACTCTAGCTCCGCCCACTGGAGTCACCTACTTCATCATCACAACTTTAGCTCCGCCCACTGGAGTCACCTACTTCATCATCACAACTTTAGCTCCGCCCACTGAAGTGTTAGTGAGATGAACAGACTAAAGATAACGTCTCCTTCCAAACGATCCTAATGCTAGGAATCTGCTTACTGATCTTCATCAATGTGAATGTCTCGGTTAAGGATTATTTATTTGTATTCGCTACATTTCACTGTGGATTCTTTGGTACAGCCATCGCAGTTTCGGCACAGGCTTTGTAAACACACTTTTACGATATGGACTTGACAGTAATGCCACAACATGTGTTCCGTGTTCATTCTAATGCCTGATCTGGGGTCAGTGATTTCTGATATAATGATTCATGCACAGTCAGATGTTCTTTCTCTGTGTGTCAGTGAATCAGACCAGCTTTTCTTAGTATGGATTCAAATAATCTGGTATTTAAACTGTGATTAAATTATATAGCAGCCAATCACAGCAGTGGGCGTTTACACTGACGTCTCACAGCAGCCAATCACAGCAGTGGGCGTTTACAGTGAAGACTCACAGCAGCCAATCACAGCAGTGGGTGTTTACACTGAAGTCTCACAGCAGCCAATCACAGCAGTGGGCGTTTACACTGACGTCTCACAGCAGCCAATCACAGCAGTGGGTGTTTACACTGAAGTCTCACAGCAGCCAATCACAGCAGTGGGCGTTTACAGTGAAGACTCACAGCAGCCAATCACAGCAGTGGGCGTTTACACTAAAGTCTAACAGCAGCCAATCACAGCAGTGGGTGTTTACACTGAAGTCTCACAGCAGCCAATCACAGCAGTGGGCGTTTACACTAAAGTCTCACAGCAGCCAATCACAGCAGTGGGTGTTTACACTGAAGTCTCACAGCAGCCAATCACAGCAGTGGGCGTTTACACTGAAGTCTCACAGCAGCCAATCACAGCAGTGGGCGTTTACACTGAAGTCTCACAGCGGCCAATCACAGCAGTGGGTGTTTACACTGACGTCTCACAGCAGCCAATCACAGCAGTGGGTGTTTACACTGAAGTCTCACAGCAGCCAATCACAGCAGTGGGTGTTTACACTGAAGTCTCACAGCAGCCAATCACAGCAGTGGGCGTTTACAGTGAAGACTCACAGCAGCCAATCACAGCAGTGGGCGTTTACACTAAAGTCTAACAGCAGCCAATCACAGCAGTGGGCGTTTACACTGAAGTCTCACAGCAGCCAATCACAGCAGTGGGCGTTTACACTGACGTCTCACAGCAGCCAATCACAGCAGACATGCCCCTTCAAACAAAGCGTTGGCTAAAGTCCGGGTAGTGAATGGACCGGAGAGTGTCTGAAATATAGTCTCCTCAGCCCACGGTGACGGTCTTTATCAGGTCAGATGAGCACCTGGCAGCGCTTTTTACTGACGGCAGATGTCGTAGATCAACCCTGATGTGTGAACTACCATCTGCTCTTATTGAAGAACGTGCCATCCATCAAAAGCACAAAGAGAAAAAAGGGGAATATACAAAACAATATCTGACGGCACTCATTCATGGATCACAGCTGACAGATCGTCTAAACCACTTCCTCCCTGAGCACGCCACTGAACATTCGGCTCTCTGACATTTATCAGCCTCCCGAAAGACACGAGCCATTCTTTTAGCCCTCCAGTTGCGCATTTGTGGCTTGATGACACTTCAGCTTGACGTCAAGGGTGGCACTCGACTCGACTTTCAGAACATGAATACAAGAGGAAAACTCATATTGAAAGCCAATATTATAAGAGAAAATGGTGCGCAAAAAGGATTTGGGAGAAATGCTTGCTTCAATTGCCGTTGCTAAGTCTCTATGATATACTTAACCCGTCTGACATATGAAATAAAAATATATAATTTTGCTTAAATGGAAAGGCTCACCATTTTATTGTTGTTGTTGCATATTTGATATGTCAGGCCTTTATGGCTCGCATAGTAAAAGATCAGTGAGCTCTTTATAACAGTATAGCAAATGTGATCAAATTTATGATCAAATCTCTGTTGTTTTAAAACATATAATGCAATGCAATACAATGATGATTGGGAGATAAATAACCCTTGCTCAAAAGCCTGATGATCATATCTGATATTCACAAATGATTTTTCTAAAAATCATTCACAGATAATCAAGTAAACTGCCACAATTCATCAGTGTGAGTGCCCGTGATCACCACCAGAGGGCACTCCACCCCGGACTGTCACTCCATCACAAACTACATTACCCATAATCCTTTCCCCGGACTCATTAGCACTTACTGTTTACACCTGTGTCTCATCACCTCATTACCTCTGCCTATATATACCTGGTTATCTCTGTCATTCATTGTGAAGTCTTGTTTGGTGTCACAACTGCATTTCTGAGCGTTTCCCTGTTTTCATGTATCTTGGTCTTTGATTTCTTGCCTTCTCTGTGGATTACCCTTTTGCCTGTTCCTTCTGTTTTGTTTGCCTTTTCGGACTGATTTCCTGTTATGACCTTTTGCCTGTTCTATTGACTACGACTTTGGATTACCCTTCAATAAATACTGCGTTTGGATCTTCAACCAACCTTCTGTCTCAGAGCAGTTCGTTACATAAACCTGCTTTAGTCCAGTTGAAAAATTACTAACAATATCAAAGTTATTCATACGTTTACTTTATAAAGATCACGTTTCAGATCATAAAGACACAAAGGTTTTTGGAAATATACTAAAAAGGCTTTTAATTGTAGCCTGGATGCCAGCCGAACTTAGCCCCGCCCACAATTTTTTTAGGTCGGGCGGTTCGGTCTGGCCTCGCTCCATAGAGGAGTAATTATCTCTGAACAGAAACTGTTCGGACCAATGAGATCATCAGGGCGGGCTTTAGACGATGATGGAAAGATGATCAACAGTACCGTAATCATCACGTCATCAAAGGGGCTTGGGTTATATTTACTCGAATCCTAAACGGAGAGCTTGTTTGTATCTGCATCACCTTCACTATTTCTCTCAGAAATGATGATCATGTTGGGTAAGTACTCTGGGTATCATTAAATTATTTTATTTTTTTACAACACCGGCAAAGATCGCGTATTCCAGCCTGATTTCAGCGCGCGTACAGACAGGGTTGCCAAGTTTTTACAACGAAACCCACCAACTACTAGCCCTAAACAATAGCTTCTCGGGGGGTTCTCCAGGGGAAAAATGGCGTTTGGGGGGTAAAATGTGGGTTATTTTTGCAAGGTTGCCTGCTAAAATTTGCACTCATGGGTCTATATATCACATAATAGTCGCTTCAACCCGCAGACATAGAAAACAACCAGCAGGGAAAAAAACGTGGACTTGGCAACACAGTGCAGTTGAGGTCTGTTGACATTTGACAATGCGTCACTCCGTTGCTCTGATTGGTTGTAGGTCTGTCCAATCGAGGTCTTTCCTGGTTCGGTTGAAACACGCCCCATAATCACAGCCCAATGGAGCATCAGACTCATATTCTGACTAGAATTGAGTATGACCACGTCAAGCTATTTTACTTGATAAAAAAAGTCTAAATAATTGATCAGATGACAGAAGGCATTGAGATTGTGTGTTTTTCATTCAGAGGCTTGTGCTACAGTAGCTTTATATAATAAGATTAAAGAAGATTAGCCTGAGATTCAGAGCGAGTGATTATTATTAATTAGTGAAATATAAAGTAGCCTGCATGTGAGCCTCTGATAACTTTTACTTTAAATTGGAAGTTGGAAGAGAGAAAAGTTTCAGGCATAAATCAAAAACAGATGGCAAAGAGAAACGGTCTGACTCCAGGGCCAGAGATCAGACAAGAGCGGCAGTTTGTGAAAAAAGTTATCTACACATCAGCTACTTAAAAAAACCACAACATTGGACTGATGCTGTCAAAATGGTGATCATACTTACCGTTCACTAAAAATCACACCGAGTTTTATACCCTATATTGCCAAAAGTTTTGGGACTTTACATGAACTTTAATGCCATCTCATTCTTAATCTGTAGGGTTTAATATGGAGTCGGCCCACCCTCTCTAACAGCTTCAGCTCTTCTGGGAAGGCTTTCCTCAAGGTTTAGGAGTGTGTTTATGGGGATTTTTGCCCATTCTTCTAGAAGCTCATTTGTGAGGTCAGGCACTGATGTTGGACGAGAAGGCCTGGTTCTCAGTCTCCGCTCTAATTCATCCCAAAGCTGTTCTATCGGGTTGAGCTCAGGACTCTGTGCTGGCCAGTCAAGTTCCTCCACACCAAACTCCTCATCCATGTCTTTATGGACCGACGCTTTGTGCACTGGAGCGCAGTCATGCTGGGACAGGAAGGGGCCGTCCCAAACTGTTCCCACATAGATGGGAGCATGAAATTGTCCAAAATGTCTTGCTATGCTGAAGCATTAAGAGTTCACTGGAACTAAAGGGCCAAGCCCAACCCCTTAAAGGAACACGCCAACTTTTTGGGACTTTGGCTTATTAAGTGTATCCCCCAGAATTAGATTAGTCCATATATATCATTCTCATCTCCGTGCATCCCATAACTCTGACACACACCGCCGCTAGCCTAGCTTAGCACAAAGACTGGAGGCATATGGCTTCAGCTAGCCTTCTGCTCAATAAGTGACAAAATAACGCCTACATTTTCCTATTTACATGTTGCAACGTGTATAGTCACAGCGTGTACAAATAACAAGGCTACATGAGACACAGCCATCTTATAAGCATATTTTACTGTGGCCTATATTCTCAGAAGGCGTAGCACTGCTCCACTTCTGCTGAGTGATTTGCTCGCAGCAAAAGAATTTTGTCCACAGTAAAATATGTTTTTAAGATGGCTGTCTCATGTAACCTTGTTATTTGTACACGCTGTGACTATACACATCGCAACATGTAAATAGGAAAATGTAGGCGTTATTTTGTCACTTATTGAGCAGTAGGCTAGCTGAAGCCATATACCTCCAGTCTTTGTGCTAAGCTAGGCTAGCGGCGGGGTGTGTGTCAGACTTAGTTATGGGATGCACGGAGATGAGAATGATATATATGGACGTATCTAACTCTGGGGGATACACTTAATAAGCCAAAGTCCCAAAAAGCTGGTGTGTCCCTTTAAAAATAACTCCACACCATAACCCCCCCCCCCACCAAACTTTACACTTGGCACAATGCTGTCAGGCTGTTCTCCTGCAACTAACCATCTGATCCACAGACATGCAACTTCACTACAATTCATTAACATTGAATGTTTTTAAGTTAAAACCAAAGTTTTTGTGGCCAAATGGATAGTTAATTACACAGGAGGCTAAAAGCAACAGTGGACATATTCGGCGCATTAGAACACTCTCCAACATCTCCAATTAATTCAAGAGCATTTTTACAGCCATCTGGGTTCAGCCTCTTCACAACAGACGGTCTCACTGATCAGAGCCAGAGCCAAACCGCCGCACCTTCTTCATCCTCTGTCTTTGACTAATTAAAATACACACTGGCTGGCCAATGATGCACTTAAGAAGAAAATAAAGATCATTTACATCTTGACCAGAAATTTAATTAGGTTGGAAGAAACCTCAGCACTTTGAGAACTCTCCTCTCCAGAGAACTTCTGCAATCTCCAAGGCATATTTGGATGCTAGACATTTAGTGGGTCACAGAAATGGGTTATACACAAATATCAGACACAACAGTAGATGTGATATATCCTTTTTGTATCACATCTGATTTCAATTGAATTTTTAATAACATTCTGGGTTACTTACTTGCATTCATTCATTTCATCCAGGAAGTTAAATATGTCTGCAATATATTATATAAAGTGATATATAATAATATGCTACTGTTTAAAAGTTTAGGGTCTTTAGGATTCTTTTTTTTTTTATACTTTCACGAAGGATGTATTGGTGCAAAATAATGCAAAATGACAGTAAAACCGATTCTATTTCAAATAAATGTTTTTAAATGTCTGTTCTTTTGAACGTTCAATTTATCAAATAATTTCCACCAAAAATAATCAAAAATGTTTGTTGAGCATTAAATCCTCATATGAGAATGATTAGTGAAGGATCAGTGACACTGAAGACTGGAGTAATGATGATAAACTCAGCTTTGATCACAGGAATGAATTACACTTCACTATATATTCACATGTAAAAGAGATACTTTGAATCATAATAATATATCACAATTTTACTGTATTTTTTATCAAATAAATGAAGCCTTGGGGACATTCAAAAATGTACTCTAAATATTAGCACAGTAAAAATATAATAATTATAAAAATAAAAAAATATATATATTCCAAAATATATATGTACCTTACATTTCAAATGTTGTGACATAATTTGGATAGTGTTAACACTAATACATACATAAAAAAGAAGAAGTTAATTTAATAAAATATGCAATATACACAAAATGTAATAAATGGAATGATATTAAAAACATGTTTCGATGAAGTTATGATGAACATGCCAGGGTAAAGTGTGCTTGTTTAGACTGATATTAAACCCTTATCCTTCCCAGTGGGTCAAATTACTCGAAGTCTTAAAATTATACATTTTTATATATTAAATATATAAAAATATATACAACTATATTATATCAACTATACAAAATTATATATATATATATATTTTTTCTTTCTTTCTTTTTTTTCTTTTTTAATTGCAATTAATTTGGAGTTTTTTATTTTTATTTTGTTAACCTTAAAATTCCTGTATTTTATGAATACTTAATACATAAATAGCAAGTAAGCACATTTGTCACATTCTTTCAACCTAAATTCAAATAGCTCAATTAAAACTAACTCACAATTTTATGCATAACCCTGCTAATTTAGCTCAAAATATCTCCCAATAGGTGAAAAAATAATAATATAAGATGATATTTCATGACTCTTGCCACTAGATGGCCTTATAGCTCTATATGGAGCGGATGAGATGCTCCGCTGGGTCCTAAAGTCATCTCTTTATGTGTTCAGATACACATGTACATCAATAACACTTTTAGCATATTTTAAGACTGTGTGTGCTGAAGCATTTCATTCATTACATCCAGGTGGTCAGATTTAACTGCGAGGGAAGGACTTGTTACTGTTTTAAGTTTTAACCTCAAAACTAATTGAAACAGTCAATGTTTTGTGTATTTGTGGTTCAAGTGTGACAAATGTCCTAAGGTCTTGCACCACTCCTATGAACACTCAATTTTTAATGTTTTTTTATTTTTTTATTTTTTTCGGTCAAAATGAGTTTTGGGTCAAAATGACCCGAAGGAAGTTTGAGGGTTTAAAACAAAAAAATTAAGTATAACAATTGAGTACTAGCTTGCATCATTGATTTCGGTCATCTATGGACTGTAAACATTTGCTTAGTTTTTTGCCAAACATCGCCTGACACTTCTAGGTCAAAGTGGAATTCAGAGTGATATCTGAAGTCCAGTGCGAGCAGCTCCTGTGGTTAATGGAGGCACCGGAGAGAACAGTTCGGCTCTCAGGAGACTTTTATCTACTCTGCAGCTCTGCCTTATTTAGTCTCAAACTAATGTGCCATTCTGTGTTGTTGTCAGGGGATCAACAGACTCTAATGCATCTTCCTGAGGCTTTCCCACCCATTCCATGCTGTGCTTCCAGCACATTTCCTTTAGCAAGGGTGGAGCAACGTGACAGAACCTCGTCTGGTAGAGCTGATTCAGGGATTTATTCTGGTGAAGCCTGATTTGTTTCCCCTCATACACACATCAACGCTTCAAAAATGTACGGGGTTAAGGCATTTAAAGGGGTGGTCGCATGCAATTTCACTTTTTTAACTTTAGTTAGTGTGTAATGTCGCTGCTTGAGCATAAACAGTCTCTGCAAAGTTACAGCGCTGAAAGTTCAATGCAAACGGAGATATTGTCTTTTAAAGTTACGGCAGTTTATTGCCTACAAAAATGGCCGGTTTGGACTACAACGAGCTTCTTCCTGGGTTGGTGACATCATAAACCCTCGCTAGTCTCCGCAGATGTGACTTCTGCCCGTAATGGGAAGGGGCGTGGCCTCCGACAACCTGTGTTTGGCACTTCAGCCAATAAAAATACAGGAAACTACATTTAGCCATCTAACCAATCTAAGACCATTGCGTTTTTCAGAGGGATGGGCTTCATAGAAGCAGGAAGCAAACGAGCCGTTCAAAGCACAGTGGAGACAGCGGTGTTGAGTAAAGGTCAAATATAAGAAAAATACGGTGTTTAAAAAAAAAAAAGAAGTATTAAGACATGTTATACTGATGCCCATAAACACAACCAAGCCTAGAAAAAAAACACAGAACCACCGCTTTAAAAATGACAGAAATTTGTGTTTACTAAGACAAGCATCACTATTACTATCGTTACACGGAACCACCTCTTTAAAAAACATTTAATGACATTTAAAACATGTTTCTGCATGCACATTTAGGGCTGTTTCACTAAAGGACAAACATGCACAAAATGAGTGCTGATTGCATTTTGCATGAGCAAATTGCAGCAATGCAAAAGAGATGCAATAGTTTAGTGAACTCACCCTCAATATCTAAACACTAAAAAAATCAAGCACATCAATTCCGTTTTAAATGAACCCACAAAAAGGCTGTGCATCCACAAGCCTCTAAATATTCTTTATTGCTTTAAATTACACTTAATGGTGCACAATGCAACTTTCCGTCCACTGGAGGTCGCCTATTCAAAACAAAGGTGTAGTTTGATGACGCCAAGTTTGAGCGCAGTATCTTGGGACATGTGGTCTTCACCTCACAGCCGGTGGAAAATAAGACTCGGGCAGAAATCATGTTCTTGGATGCGGTTATTAACGTTACTGTAGAGAAGCAGAGCAGGACTGAGTGTTGTGGAGCTGAGCACGGCCGCTGGAGCGATTGGTTATTAACGTTACTGTAGTGAAGCAGAGCAGGACCGAGTGTTGAGGAGCTGAGCACAGCCGCTGGAGCGATTGTTACAAACACACACACGGCTCGCGAACACCGGGACTTTTATTATGACGGGACGGGACACAGTCGCAGGGCGCCCGAACTGATCCGCTTTTCCGGTCATGATTATTAGGTAAAGCAGCTCTGTTTATCATATTAGATACATTTAAGTGTGTTTAAAATGATGTTATGATATTACTCTGTGTGTTCGCTCGGCGCTGCTGTGACATGTTCACACTGCTAAGAGTAAAGCGCTTCTGCCGAATAAAACCCGAAACCGAGGGTAGCGCAGATATGACGCAACTGACAGGCGACTCCCTCAAATGCTATGCTGACACGTCCCGGTCATTGGTTAAAATAGCAATTTTCTCACAATTTACAAATAGTTGGACACATTTGGAATATTGTAGGTACTCAACTGAACAAAATATATAACACCGGCCTAGTGGTTTTTGGATATTTTACTGCAAAAATACTACATAGTGCAACTTTAAGTTATACTTATTTGTAAAATCTTAATGGTCCAACAAAATGACCGGATATTTTTTTGGGGTAAATTAGCTCTCCATGGCCTGGAGGTGTTTAGTGGGTGACTATACCTTAAAAAGAGTAAAGTCTCCATGAGTGACTCTGTCAAATGTCCCAGCAGCTCATCCAGAACCTGCCCTGCAGCTTTAGCGCTTCAACATTAGACAAACGCCTCACTTCTCTTGCCCATGTCTGTCCCTCGCTGGAAGGATCCAAAATAATGGCCAAGAGTTTCTTTGAGGCTAAAACGTATATCTTATCGCCGTCACAATGGGAGAAAGGGCCAAGTGTGAGGGAGAATTGCAGATCTGACAGAATAAAATGGAGAAAATGATGATTCATGCATCTCTGCATGAACACGAGCTCAAAAGAGCATCTTCAAATATGCAGCAGGTGGTCAAACCTATTAAAATGCATGCATTGCAAATGTATAAAAAGTCCAAGAAGATGAAATTTAGTTTATGAGCAGTTTGGATGCAGAATTATTCATTTATGTATGAGTGACACAATTGCCCTGGAGTAACGAGACTGCAAACACCTAACCACTGATAATATGCTATATTAATATTTCATGCTCAAAGTAGCTTTATTTCCACATGAGGCAAGAAAAGGCAGTATTATCTGAAGACTTAAAAGCACATTTTAAAAGCGGCAGTGTCTTTCCTTTGTACGAAGAGACATTTTTCTTCTGAAGACGTGGTTCAAAAGAAAATTCTTTTAAATGAAAAGAAGTTCGATTTGGATTTCAGACATGCAGTGTCTGGCTTCTGCCAAGACAAGGCTTTATTTCAGCACAAAACCTCCAGTCATCTGCTTCTTTAGGCTATTTCTCATTTGGTAGCTCTTGCTGGAGAACTGCAGTTTTCACATGGAATTTTTCATCTCAGTATGACAGTCTGATAAACTTTAGTACTCAAAACAGATCTAAAATAGGACAATTTTGTAGAAAAAAAAAAACAAAAACACTTTTTCATGCAGCACCTGGCGATCAGAATGACATCAAGGGTTTATAGTTTGTATAACAGTTTTTGCATACTGTTTACTTTCTTTGTTTAACAGTTATATCTAATACTGTATAAGACAGAACTGTTAAACAGAGACCGTAAACTAATGAAGATGGAGAATGGGAGTGCTGTGTGCTCAGGTTCAGGCGTTCTCAGCGGAATCAAAATAAAAGTCAGGCGCACCATCAAAAGTCATTATGTCATTAGTTGTTAAAAGCCTTTTCCCACACATTGGCCAAGCAGAAAAAAGTGCCAAATATTAGCCAATATGTCAGCCTTGCCAATATATCGGTCAACGCCTAGTTTCTAGGGTCTTCTAGACAGTTGCTAGAATCTTACAAACTAAATGTTGCATGAGTGTTCTGAATGGTTGTTAGAATGTTGCATGAGTGTTCTGAACGGTTGCTAGAATGTTGCATGAGTGTTCTGAATGGTTGCTAGAATGTTGCATGAGTGTTTTGAATGGTTGCTAGAATGTTGCATGAGTGTTCTGAATGGTTGCTAGAATGTTGCACGAGTGTTCTGAATGGTTGTTAGAATGTTGCACGAGCGTTCTGAATGGTTGTTAGAATGTTGCATGAGTGTTCTGAATGGTTGCTAGAATGTTGCACGAGTGTTCTGAATGGTTGTTAGAATGTTGCATGAGTGTTCTGAATGGTTGCTAGAATGTTGCACGAGTGTTCTGAATGGTTGTTAGAATGTTGCATGAGTGTTCTGAATGGTTGTTAGAATGTTGCATGAATGTTCTGAATGGTTGTTAGAATGTTGCATGAGTGTTTTGAATGGTTGCTAGAATGTTGCACAAGTGTTCTGAATGGTTGCTAGAATGTTGCATGAGTGTTTTGAATGGTTGCTAGAATGTAGCACGAGTGTTCTGAATGGTTGTTAGAATGTAGCACGAGTGTTCTGAATGGTTGTTAGAATGTTGCACGAGTGTTCTGAATGGTTGTTAGAATGTAGCACGAGTGTTCTGAATGGTTGTTAGAATGTTGCACGAGTGTTCTGAATGGTTGCTAGAATGTTGCATGAGTGTTTTAAATGGTTGCTAGAATGTTGCATGAGTGTTTTAAATGGTTGTTAGAATGTTGCATGAGTGTTTTAAATGGTTGTTAGAATGTTGCATGAGTGTTCTGAATGGTTGTTAGAATGTTGCATGAGTGTTCTGAATGGTTGCTAGAATGTTGCATGAGTGTTCTGAATGGTTGCTAGAATGTTGCATGAGTGTTCTGAATGGTTGTTAGAATGTTGCATGAGTGTTTTGAATGGTTGCTAGAATGTTGCATGAGTGTTCTGAATGGTTGCTAGAATGTTGCATGAGTGTTCTGAATGGTTGTTAGAATGTTGCATGAGTGTTTTGAATGGTTGCTAGAATGTTGCATGAGTGTTCTGAATGGTTGCTAGAATGTTGCATGAGTGTTCTGAATGGTTGTTAGAATGTTGCACGAGTGTTCTGAATGGTTGCTAGAATGTTAAGCAACATGTTAAAATTCTCAACTTTAAAGCAGAAAAAAACATGTTTACAGCCTGGTACAAATTGTGGTTTTGGCTTATAAGGCTAATTTTGATCTTCATGACAACTCTGAGGGGGGTGAATTTTTTTTATAACTCATTCGTTTACGTTATTTAAAGCCTTAAGGTTCTGCATAATTAAGGGCGTGGTTACAAGTGGATAGCCATTTATCCGCCGTCTATAGTTATTGCGTCACCTCAGCTCCGCGCACATCCCGCCTTTTTGCTCATTTTCTGTTATCCGGGAGTGACACGCGATGACTCGCTAACAAGATGGCAACGCCCAGCTCGCCCATACTTTAAGCTTCAGAACGGCTTATCGGAATCCTATGGGTGACGTCACGGACACTACGTCCATATTTTTTTTCAGTCTATGGTTCAATATAATGTGAGAAAGCCGAGCGAGAGTCACGGTACAAACGCAGAGTCAGATTACAATCATCACAGCGTGTGTTCAGTCTGGCACCATTTCAGTTCATGCCTTTGGAAGCTTAACTTTCATTGGAATAAATTTGAGAAGTTGAAACACTCACTTTGCTCAGCATAGCTCCGTTTACATGAATGCCCACCCGAGCGCTGTGAGTGCGATCTCACGCCCCATGGACTGGTTGAAAACATGCAGAAATAGCTCCTCTACTGGCTGTAGTCCTTAGCCTCTGGCCAAAAAATCCTCAGATGACGCACAATGACGATATTTGCCTCATCTGAGTATTTTTCCCAGAAATAAAATATATAAATATCTCGTCTCAGGGCGATATGAAGGTAGGGAATATACTCCCGGGTATCTACTAATACAAATCTTAATGCTAAATCGCTGAAGTAACCCTTTAAAAACCCCACTCAGAGAAGCCTCAAAGAAACGTATGACCAATTCATCAAACAGCACAATTTTTCCCACCCGTCTCTATCTTTGTGACACGATTCACATGTCTTTTATTACACTCATCTCCTTTCTCCTCTTTCCTGATACTTTCAGCTCCTGCGTCCTCACACTAATCTTTCCTCATCTTTCTTCATCTTGATTTCTGAGAGGTTTGCTTCAGCACTAACTCGACCAGCAGTGCTGTCAGATTGAGTCAACAGACGCAACGCCAGCAGACAAACACTCTGAAGGACGAGCCAATCCGTCTGTTTGTCTGATCGGTGAAAGAAACAGGAACACGCAGAGAGAGGAATAAAGAAGGGATTGAGGGGGAGACAGTGGGAAGAGGACAAGAAACAGGGTTTAAAGGATAAGAAAATGATGAATATGCAGACCGAAAGCTAGAACATTTGTAAACAGGCTAATTTGTGGAAGGAAGTTGTGGAAGAGGAAATGTGCTGGTTGTACGTGAAGAGACAGTCGCAGTGGGCGTTCACAGCCTGTTTTGTCTCTCTTAGGCCTTTTTCATTACATCTATGTGTCTCTGTGCTGACAGCTCCAGTATTTCGGGCCCTGCCGAAGGGGCCGTCAGACATGCTTGACGTACCGTTTGTCATTCGACTGGCCAGCAGCGGCGAGCTCAGGCAGATGCTGAAATTGACCTTCTTTCAGGCAAAACTATTCCGTTATGTAACACGGACGACTGTGGGGTGACACAGTTAGTAGAAGAACAAACTACAAACAGGCATTTGAATTTAAAGAAGCAGCATGTCGTTTCAGAGCTGGAGCAAAGAACACTGCAAAATGACAAATGTTTTTATACAATTTTGCAAGAGTGTTCTGAATGGTTGCTAGAATGTTGCATGAGTGTTCTGAATGGTTGTTAGAATGTTGCACGAGTGTTCTGAATGGTTGTTAGAATGTTGCATGAGTGTTCTGAATGGTTGTTAGAATGTTGCACGAGTGTTCTGAATGGTTGTTAGAATGTTGCATGAGTGTTCTGAATGGTTGTTAGAATGTTCCATGAGTGTTCTGAATGGTTGTTAGAATGTTGCATGAGTGTTCTGAATGGTTGTTAGAATGTTGCACGAGTGTTCTGAATAGTTGCTAGAATGTTGCATGAGTGTTCTGAATGGTTGTTAGAATGTTGCACGAGTGTTCTGAATAGTTGCTAGAATGTTGCATGAGTGTTCTGAATGGTTGGTCGAATGTTGCATGAGTGTTCTGAATCGTTGCTGGGATTTTACTAGTCCCTACTCTCATTAGTTATATTCTGGTCTCTATAAATAAAGCAAATAAAGCACTTCCTATAAAGCAGAATAAATGCTTAAAGGGGATATTTCACATTCACATACAATTGTAATGCATTTAAAAAATACCATCAGTTCATCGGCCGCCCTTATCAGCCAAATCTCTCAAAGTTTAAGAGTCACAACCCAGATAAGTTGGCTTTAGAAACGACCAGCACAAATCCACTCATACGTCACAGGCCCGTGGGAGAGAGTTTATTAACTAGGTTAGTTTTTGGGTTTTAACTCATCTTCCAATCTTTAAATAATCTCCCTTCATGTCGCTGAGCTCAAAATCCACACAGGAGAGCTGAAACTCAACTAAAAGCTTGATTTAGTCTCAAGAGGAGAATACCAGCCAAACTCTGTTTTTATTTCCCACTCGTCTAACCCAATGTTCTACTTAGCAACCGTGCTCTAGTTTGACATCGACAGCTCACGGAGATGCTTTAAGATGTCATTCGATTTCTAGATGCATTGAGAAGCTTCACATGCAAACCTGATCTCCATGAGTTATTATATTATAGCCTCAGGTCTCTCCTTTAATGCACGTCTGTGGGATTTTGCATCTGATTGCTTAGAACAGGGGTTTTCAAACTTGATGATGCCAAGGACCCCCAAATATAATGAACCTTTATTGGGGACCCCCTTCCTCTATCCATCTAATACACTCACCTAAAGGATTATTAGGAACACCTGTTTAATTTCTCATCAATGCAATTATCTAATCAACCAATCACATGGCAGTTGCTTCAATGCATTTAGGGGTGTGGTCCTGGTCAAGACAATCTCCTGAACTCCAAACTGAATGTCAGAATGGGAAAGAAAGGAGATTTAAGCTATTTTGAGCGTAGCATGGTTGTTGGTGCCAGATGGGCCGGTCTGAGTATTTCACAATCTGCTCAGTTACTGGGATTTTCACACACAACCATTTCAAGGGTTTACAAAGAATGGTGTGAAAAGGAAAAAACATCCAGTATGCGGCAGTCCTGTGGGCGAAAATGCCTTGTTGATGCTCGAGGTCAGAGGAGAATGGGCCGACTGATTCACACTGATAGAAGAGCAACTTTGACTGAAATAACCACTCGTTACAACCGAGGTATGCAGCAAAGCATTTGTAAAGCCACAACACACACAACCTTGAGGCGGATGGGCTACAACAGCAGAAGACCCCACCGGGTACCACTCATCTCCACTACAAATAGGAAAAAGAGGCGACAATTTGCACAAGCTCACCAAAATTAAACAGTTGAAAACTGGAAAAATGTTCCCTGGTCTGATGAGTCTCGATTTCTGTTGAGACATTCAGATGGTAGAGTCAGAATTTGGCATAAATAGAATGAGAACATGGATCCATCATGCCTTGTTACCACTGTTGCAGGCTGGTGGTGGTGGTGTAATGGTGTGGGGGATGTTTTCTTGGCACACTTTAGGCCCCTTAGTGCCAATTAGGCATTGTTTAAATGCCACGGCCTACCTGAGCATTGTTTCTGACCATGTCCATCCCTTTATGACCACCATATCCCCATCCTCTGATGGCTACTTCCAGCAGGATAATGCACCATGTCACAAAGCTCAAATCATTTCAAATTGGTCTCTTGAACATGACAATGAGTTGACTGTACTAAAATGGCCGCCACAGTCCCCAGATCTCAACCCAATAGAGCATCTTTGGGATGTGGTGGAACGGGAGCTTCGTGCCCTGGATGTGCATCCCACAAATCTCCATCAACTGCAAGATGCGATCCTATCAATATTGGCCGAAAAAAAAATGCTTTCAGCAGCTTGTTGAATCAATGCCACATAGAATTAAGGCAGTTCTGAAGGCGAAAGGGGGTCAAACACAGTATTAGTATGTGCTCCTAATAATCATTTAGGTGAGTGTATATTTTTATGTATGAAAATACATTAAAATTGCTAGATAAATAGTAAGTGTGACATTATAAATAAAACAAATTGTTTCCAAACTTAAATTGGCTATACCTAATGTTGGATGTATTAACCTGAAGAATAACATTATTAATGAAAAATTAATTGTATATGCAGCTTTCATATATGTACCGCGTTAAGACTACTGCTCTACAACCCCAGTGAGCGAGATAAAGGGGACTTATAGTGAGAAAAACTCACTAGAAACATACAAAGCAAACATACACAATTCTGGAAAGTATGTATATGGCAAACAAGGAGAGAAACAGATATAAATTAAACGGGTGGATTGTTCGGAAGACTTGATCCATTTTTGCTTTGTCTTTTATTTTATTTTATCTTTATTATTATTATTATTATTTATTATTATTATTATTATTATCTTTACAACTGTTTTAACTATGCTTGTTTTTAATTTTTTATTCGTCCATATGGTATTCTTTTTCTCATGCATTTGTTACCACTGTTTTAATTAATTTCTATGTAAAGCACTTTGAATTGCCATTGGGTATGAAATGTGCTATACAAATAAACTTGCCTTGCCTTTTAATCCTCTGAAATTTTCTGGGGACCCCTTACAATCTTCTGGAGGACCCCTGGGGATCCCAGGACCCCAGTTTGAAAACCCCCGGCTTAGACAAACAAGTTAAATGGCAAACATGTAATGTTAGGGGTCTGTTCAAATCACTTACACTAACTCAGTATGAGCAATAGGAATATTGATGCTGCCTTAGCAAAGCCCACTAATTACAGCTTTCACAGCAAATACGCAGGCTCTTTCTCTCTCTCTGCCACTCTTATATTCTCCCACCACTTCTCTTTTGCTATTTCTCTCTGTCCTTGGCCATGATGAGCGCATGATTGAAGTGGCAAGAAGGTAATTGGCATTCTGGAACAATGGTAATGACCTCTGAAAGGACTCGTGCTGCCCCAGTGACAGCCACTCATTTGTGATTTGTTTGGACAGCGCATCATTCTGTTCATTTCGCCCTCTCCGTCCTCATGCATTACAGACCTTTGAAGAATAAACAGGCTTTTCGTGGTCATTGTCTCCGGCGGGCCACCCGCACACATGCCTGAGGGACTTTGAGGCTTCAAACTCTCATCATGCATTCTGCATAAATATTAAGTTTTGTTTATGCAACTGGCTATATTATCATTCCCAGTTGCTAGTAGATTTCAGAAACAATT
Organism: Pseudorasbora parva; assembly: GCF_024679245.1. Classification (NCBI taxonomy): domain Eukaryota; kingdom Metazoa; phylum Chordata; class Actinopteri; order Cypriniformes; family Gobionidae; genus Pseudorasbora; species Pseudorasbora parva. The sequence goes on from NC_090183.1 coordinate 2,739,562, forward strand.
ACAAAGAAAATGGAAATAACACACTGAGTTAAATATGACATTTAGACTGAAATAGTATTTTCTAGTAAAACATACTCCAAATATCACATTCACACAAATTCCGTTCCATATGCATTTTAAAACAAGACCTGACATATTGCAATCTATATATCTACAATATATCGCAATTGTATCTCCTGGACAGCAATGAAAAGGCAAATAAAGATACAATCTGCAATCAAAATGCAGGAAATGCATGAATTTGATGCATAAATGCTGAAATCTTAATATGAATTAATTACTTGCATGATAAAATGATCTGAGCTGCAGTTCACATTCATTTTATTGATTAATTCTTGTCTTTTTTCTTTATTATTTTTTAAGGAATTGTGAGCTGTAATCAGTAGTCAGAATTTAAACTCGCAATTGTGTGATATAAAGTCAGAACTGTGTGATTTAAAGTCAGAATTGCGAGAAATAAACTATAATCTTTTGACCTGTAATCTCTGAGCAATAAAATCTCCTACTGTTTTATTATGTTTCTTTCAAATTCATGCACACCCAGAGAGACTGTTAACCAATGCATCAGGTTATTTTTGCTAAATAACCATGCATATTCTTATTTACAGTGACATCTATGCTCTAAATTGCTTTTTTTCATAAGACCTCTGATTGAACCGCTGCGCAACAAGAGAAATCTTTTAAATGTAATGCAGCAAAAGTTCAGATTCACACTCACCGTTTTTGTCAGCTCTGCGGAAAATCTGCGGAGAGATAAAGATGAAAAAACAGTCAATGGCAGTTCATCAATGTGAGCGGCATTCGGAAGCATGGAGGATTGATGGAAATGCTCAGTGGTGATCAAGATTAAACATATTTGGCCTTTAATGAACTGCCCTTTAGAGCTTTATGGTGTTCTCTCTTCAACTCTGATGGAACTTGACATTATTACTGCGATTCCTTCATAAAGGATGTTAGTCACATAAACAAACCAGGCATCCTCTCAAAAAACATGCAAAATACACACACACACACACACACACACACACACACACACACACACACACACACACACACACACACACACACACACACACACACACACACGCATGTTGGTCTATGTGGTTTACAGGGACTCTCCATAGGCGTAATGGTTTTTATACCGTACAAACCGTATTTTATATCCCCTTACACTGCCCCTGTCCCTAAACCTACCCATCACTGGAAACATTCTGCATTTTTATTTTATCAAAAAAACATCATTTAGTATGTTTTTAAGGCCATTTGAATTATGAGGACATTTGATATGTCCTCATAAACCACATTTATAGTGTAATACCAGTGTAATACCCATGTAGTTATACAAATTTGTGTCCTCATAAACCACATAAACAGGCTCACACACACACACACACACACACACACACACACACACACACACACACACACACACACACACACACACACACACACACACACACACACACACACTCATCTCTCTCTCTCTCTCTCTCTCTCTCTCTCTCCACGTTTGACCTCTATAATCATAGACTTTCATTAGGAGGGAACTGAGGTGGAAATTGATTGCATCTTATAAAAAACAGCTGCAAAGTGTTCAAAATTTACAGCAAAGAAATGCAAAAACAAGCAAAACAGAGGATAAATGAAGTCACCTTCAGAATTACTTTCTGTATGGCCTCAGTATTGAGGCCTATACAGGAATCATAGGAAATATTTATATTGGATCATATAGGAATCATTTTTAAGATAATGAGAACCATAAATTCTGGTACTTCATCATGACAAAATGGTTGCTATTCTCTAGGCCAACTAATCCATCAAAGTCCTCCTCCTTCCTCCACTGGCTCTTCAGGCCGGCGGCCCTAACATATCACATTGTAAAGGGTTGAGACCAATCTGAGAAGATTTCTGAACCGTTTGCCTTTGAGGATTCTGTAGGTGTTGACAGTACGATCATCCAGTGGCTCATTCACACCTGGATGGGGTCAGTACACTGTTATAGTTTTAATTTGTCTCCTTTTAACACCACCTGGCCTTCACTTTTGATGGACAAGTTACTGTCAATACAAGTCAATGCCCACAGGGGTCTGTTCTAGAGTCTATTTACGATCCTCAGTCTTCACTTATAACAGGTTACCTGCATGACGGGGAATATTGGGTGATTATAGGGTGAACATAAAGAGGCTGATATATTTCCACAACACAGATCCATGTGTTTCCACAGAATAAAAGGTTCTGGGACAGCAAAACACTGCCCTTGAGTTCCTGAAACCTTTTCCTTGCACAAAAAAAGTGGGGAAAGGTTCTTCATGCTAATTTATTTTAAGAACTGTTCACTGAAAGGTTCTTCTATGGCATCTACCATCAAGTTAACACAACTAAATATGAATAATATCTAAAGCCAGACTGTTTGTTTTCATATAAAGAAAACATTTTCATTAAGTATAGAATACATTTTTTAGATTTTCTACTGATAGTTCTCATTTGTTTCTCCTCTTTAGCAGGTTTTTATGCTTATTCTTTATTTTATTGCTTATTTTTTCAAAGTCATTCCTCTGCTATTTACGTCTTTTGTGTAGCTCTGGTCTTTTTAAGCGCCACTGTTAGAGCTGAATTTCTCCTCCGGGATCTAAATCGTCAGGTGGCCAATTTATGATATCTTATATAACACAGCTCCAACTGCAAGTGTTCAAAAATTACAGCAAAGAAAAGCAAAAACAGGCAAAACAAAGGACAATTGAAGTAGAGTGCCACCTTTAGTTCAGAATTGACGACATTTATACATGTAGTTCCCATGCAAATGGATGGATTTTAGATCTTAAAGAAAATTTAAAGGAACAGATCATGAGAAAATAAAAGAAGCTTTAAAATTCAAGTTCATGTACAGACTAAAAAAAGTGTTTGTTTTTTTTGCTCTAAACTGGTCACAATGAACTGTGGGAAAAGAACTCGAAATTCTGAGTTATAGTGAGAATTCTGTGTTATAAACTCGCAATTCTGAGTTATTGTCAGAATTCTGTGTTATGAACTCGCAATTCTGAGTTATTGTCAGAATTCTGTTATAAACTCGCAATAAAGTCAGAATTCCGTGTTATAAACTCACAATTCCGAGTTATAAAGTCAGAATTCCGTGTTATAAACGCACAATTCCGTGTTATAAAGTCAGAATTCCGTATTATAAAGTCAGAATTCCGTGTTATAAAGTCAGAATTCCGAGTTATAAAGTCAGAATTCCGTGTAATAAACGCACAATTCCGTGTTATAAAGTCAGAATTCCGTATTATAAAGTCAGAATTCCGTGTTATAAAGTCAGAATTCCGAGTTATAAAGTCAGAATTCCGTGTAATAAACGCACAATTCCGTGTTATAAAGTCAGAATTCCGTATTATAAAGTCAGAATTCCGTGTTATAAAGTCAGAATTCCGTGTTATAAAGTCAGAATTCCGAGTTATAAAGTCAGAATTCCGTGTAATAAACGCACAATTCCGTGTTATAAAGTCAGAATTCCGTATTATAAAGTCAGAATTCCGTGTTATAAAGTCAGAATTCCGTATTATAAAGTCAGAATTCCGTGTTATAAAGTCAGAATTCCGTGTAATAAACGCACAATTCCGTGTTATAAAGTCAGAATTCCGTATTATAAAGTCAGAATTCCGTGTTATAAAGTCAGAATTCCGTATTATAAAGTCAGAATTCCGTATTATAAAGTCAGAATTCCGAGTTATAAAGTCAGAATTCCGTGTAATAAACACACAATTCCGTGTTATAAAGTCAGAATTCCGTATTATAAAGTCAGAATTCCGTGTTATAAAGTCAGAATTCCGTATTATAAAGTCAGAATTCCGTGTTATAAAGTCAGAATTCCGTGTTATAAAGTCAGAATTCCGTATTATAAAGTCAGAATTCCGTGTTATAAAGTCAGAATTCCGTATTATAAAGTCAGAATTCTGTGTTATAAACTCACAATTCCGAGTTATAAAGTCAGAATTCCGTGTTATAAAGTCAGAATTCCGTGTTATAAACTCACAATTTTGGGTTATAGTCAGAATTCTGTGTTATAAAGTCAGAATTCCATGTTATAAAGTCAGAATTCCGTGTTATAAACGCACAATTCCGTGTTATAAAGTCAGAATTCCGTGTTATAAAGTCAGAATTCCGTGTTATAAACTCACAATTTTGGGTTATAGTCAGAATTCTGTTATAAACTCGCAATAAAGTCAAAATTTCATGTTATAAACTCGCAATTCTGAGTTATAGTCAGAATTCTGTGGTCTAAACTTCCATTATAGAAAAGAGCTGCATGAAGAATGATGATTTTTTTTGGTGAAAATAAGAAAATATAATGTTCATTATTAGACAAACTATTCCTTTAACATTTCTAAATCCAATGTGTCATTTCACAATCTTAGTAAAATACAAACACGGCAACCTGCCTTGCAAAATTAAAATGTCATTCCGACAAACGGCATTAACTAAAACCAATAGCAGGATCTGCGTTTGGCTAAGAGCCACACAGAGTCAAAGCAGCGCTGACTAATCCCCCCCAGAGCAGATTCATCTAAGCAAAACGACACACGGATGGAGATTAAAAGGTGAAATATACTGGCTTTATGAAGAGCAGGCTGCATGTCTGTTGATTCTTCAGCTCTATATTACACAATAAGGTTTGCAAAAGCCAGATGTGCAATAGTGCACTGCCAAAAGATAAGTGTAGGATAATGCATCATTAACAATGTCCTTTAAAGGTCATCTGAGCTTCCTGCCGAGAGATCGTTTCCAATGGCTCTCTGGCAGGTGTTGAGCCAGTGGGGAGACACAGGTCCTACTGACTCCGATCACTAGAAAGAGAACAAACCATTCACAAAGCACAGTATCAGTTGAGTCACGCTTTATAAATAGGCCTGACAGCATCGTTTTTAATCCAAATCTGTTTTTCCCTCAGAGCCCACGGTTCAGAATCAGCGCACAAGAGCTTCAAACGCCGGCCGAGGGATTTATAAGTAGCTGTTTGCTCTTCTCATGTCAGTCGGCTTTAGAAATTTCCAAGATATGGACTCGGGAAAGATGATTAGCAATTATCGCCTCGGGGTGAGAATAAATACCTCACACAAACACAACCTCGGTCTGTCAGTCGTGTTGCGAGAAGCGATATTTCTACACATTTTAATGATAAAGCGACTCTTAAACTAATTGAATGTTTTTATTAGCAGGTCACGCACCTCGTTTCTTTCAGTATGGGTCGTTGATCACTAGGGGAATTATTTTTCTGTTTATTATCTCAATTTGATCTGTAATCTCTCTAAGTCAAACATCACTTTTAGTACTTTAGAATCGTTTTTGCACAGACAAAATGTCTTCATACAATGTAAAACTTAAAGGGGGGGTGAAACACTCAGTTTCAGTCAATCTCATGTCAATCTTGAGTACCTGTAGAGTAGTATTGCATCCTTCATATCTCCGAAAAGTCTTTAGTTTTATTATATTTATAAAGGAAATATAGGCTGTACCGAGTCTTTCCGGAAAAAACCGAGTGCCTAGAGGCGTATCGTGTGGGCGGAGCTAAAGAATGACGAGCGCAAAGCGGTGACGTCCTCAAGCGTGGAGAAGCCCCTCGCTATCGATCTCAGCTAATAGATATGATCCAGAATCATCCGGAGGCTGAAATAAACTGAACAGGAGAAACAGCAGCAGCAGGACGTCCGTCTCTGTGGTATGGACTGTATTTAGTGGCCTGTCAACATTTGTGTGTCTTTACTCGCAGTTTATGAGGACATGATTCGGTTTATGGACTATTGTATGCGACTAAACCTTAGCAGTAGCAAGCAAAACGGTTTTGCACGTCAGACTAGTGTAACGTTATACAGAGAACAGCAATGGAGTCCGTTAGCGCATTTGACTGACGAAGCACGCGATCGTGTCGTTTACTGAGGTTTACTCACGCGACGATAGCCGACAGCACAGACATTTGAAGCAGTTTTACTCACCGGCTGCTTCCAAAGCAGGACCGCTGCTCTATCGCTGGGACCGCTCCGTCAAAAACACACATCTTGGAGCGTGGAGATCCACTTTGCGACGCGACTGAAGCGATGTTGTGAAGCTTCCCGTCATTTCTGCGTTCAAATCGGTTCAAATGCAGCGCTGCCTTCCCAGAATGCTGTGCTGAAGCGTTGAAGTCGCACGACGTCACCCATAGGAATAAAGTGGAGCGCGGCGCAGACTATAACGATGACTGGATCTGCAGCTGAGCGAGTGTTTATGGGCGTGCATTTCCTCTCTCGCTCTAGTCGCGCGCGCACCCTACCGGGAGAAGAGCCCGTACGGCCCATACAAGGACCTTCCGCTCTATTAACGTCAAGCCGACCCATACTCGAAAAAAACTCTCCGTAACTTGTGAGAAACCGGAAGGAGTATTTTTAACACAGAAATACTCCATCAAACGTCCATCATTAGTTTTTGAGACTTTGTCTATGTTTAGGATGGGAATCCAAGTCTATAACAGTGGAAAAAGCTCAGTATGCATGAAACAGCATTTCACCCCCTCCTTTAATTTTGGTGATGTACTGACATGAGAAAGCTAATTTCTTTTAAGAACTGTTCACTAAAAGGTTCTTCGATGGCATCTACCATCAAGTTGTACAACATAACACACCTAAATATGAATAATATCTAAAGCCAGACTGTTTGTTTTCATATAAACAAAACATTTTCATTAAGTATAGAATGTAAAACTTCATTTTGGTGATGTACTGATATGAGAAAGCTCAGTTGTAATCCCTGCAGTATGTAATTTCATGCATAATTCTACATCCTCAGGCTAAATAAGAGATGTTTCGACAAGATCTGAAATGCAAGACAACATTTGCAATCGTCTCTTCAATTAAATGTCCAAACAGTACAAGAATGAGATTTTGACTGAATCACATGCTGAGAAGAGATTCAATCCTTCAATATTAATCATGATGTTCATCAGAACTGTCAGAAAACACACACGCTCCCGAGACAAGGATGAAAGCTTAAGACACAAACACAAGACTTTGACTTTTTTATATCTCCCAATTGCACATGTCGAGCTCTTAATTTAAACACTACAGGAGTTCATGAAAAGATGGAGCTGCATGTAAAGTCAACATGAAATGTCTGCACCACATAATGTGACGTGCAAGAGCATATTCAAGAAAAAAAATGTAGGACAGGACTTGATTTAATTAATCTGGAATTGATTGGATCAAGAAACTAAAAGGCATTTTATACTGAATGCGGATTTCAATGGAAGATCATCATCTCCTATCATCCTAATACAATGCTTCTTTTTCAAATCAATCATTATTTGATATGATTAATTTTTATTTATTTTCGTTAACTGTTGGCAAAGATATAAACTCACAATTCTGAGTTAATCAGAATAATCTATATTATTTCTGTTAACTACTGGCAAAGGTTTTAGAAAACAAGCATCGACTAACAGCAGCCTAACAATAAATAGTATTTGGCTGCTGGTTAACATTCAATAAATGCCTATAGGTGATGTCAAGCAAAAGTAGGCGGCACAAACTGAATTTCTTTTTAGAGTTCATGTTTGAACTAAAGTGGGCCGCTCCAAAAAGAGAAACCAAAATCTGCATTCTGATTCGGTCCGGTACCGGTTATATAGATACCGGTGCTATATTGGCACCGGGTTTCGGTACCCAACCCTAGTATTAAAACAATGCCCTCGGTTCCGACTCAGCCTCAAAGCGGTCGACCAATCACAACAGACTTGCCCGTACAACCAATCAGAGCAGGCTCTCAGAAAGGAGGAATCCGAAACGTTTCAGACTCGGAGAAATTAAGTGATGTGCAATGGGTATTATTACATAGCCTGGATGCCAGCCGAACTTAGCCCCGCCCACAAACTTTTTAGGTCGGGCGGTTCGGTCTGGCCTCGCTCCATAGAGGAGTAATTATCCCCGAACAGAAACAGTTCGGACCAATGAGATCATCAGAACGGGCTTTAGACAATGACGGACAGATGATCAACAGTAACGTAATCATCACGTCATCAAAGGTGCTTGGGTTATATTTGTTTGAATCCTAAACGGAGAGCTTGTTTGTATCTGCATCACCTTCACTATTTCTCTCAGAAATGATGATCATGTTGGGGAAGTACTCTGTGTATCAGTAAATTTAATTTTTTACAACACCAGCAAAGATCATGTATTCAAGCACGCGTGAAGAAAGGGTTGCCAAGTTTTTACAACAAAATCCGCCAACTACTAGCCCTAAACAATAGCCTCAATCGGGGTTGGGGTGAGGGGGGGCTCCATTGCACACATGGGTCTATATATCACATAATAGTCGCTTCAACCCGCGGAAAAAAACGTGGACTTGGCAACACAGTGCAGTTGAGCTCTGTTGACATTTGACAACTAACGTTATGCGTCGCTCCGCTGCTCTGATTGGTTGTTGGTCTGTCCAATCGATGTCTTTCCTGGTTGGGTTGAAACACGCCCCATAATCACAGCCCAATGGAGCATCAGACTCATATTCTGACTAGAGCTGAGTATGACCACGTCAGGCTAGGTATTACAGGAAAATGTATCCTTTTTGACATGTGATGCATGTAAATCTATTGTAGGAGATTTCAAAAACAAGATGAGCAACCTCTAAAATAGCCTAAAAAGAGCACTTTAATACTCTTAAATTAAAAGTTGCACTAATGAATCATAAATGCAAAATAAGACCAGGAGCATGTGTTAAATTTTAAAACAAAAGACAAGCGCGCACACACACAAGCACAAACACACACACACACACACACACACACACACACACACACACACACACACACACACACACACACACACACACACACACACACACACACACACACACACACACACACCTTTGTTGTCAGACCCCCTCTATGACAGCTTACTTAACCCTGCTGAGAGAACATCTGCAACTTTTTATCTGTCACTGAATGTGTGTTCCTGAATATACCGTCACATTGATTCTACATTAAACAAGCATCAATGCAATGCAATATTGATATCTCAGCTCAATCTATTTGATTATGATTAGAAATCCTAATGAAAATCAAGGTTTGTGCTTAAACATGACCAGAATCTATATGGTATGGCAATATTTAAAGGTATATAATAATCAATGTATATGAGCACAAAAAACAGACATGCAAAAATCATTTTGAGAGAATATTTCACATCGCATTTTGGAAAAGAAGGAAATCGTGACAATCAATTCCCTCAAATATGATTCACCAGCGGCTGCTGCAAATGTTTAATTGTATGGCATAAATGCATACAAGCATCAAAATCATTAAGCATAAATGACAACGGGGAGTCTCAGAGAAAGGCTTTCTCATTAGAATAAATCAAAATAAATTAAAACATGATGACAAACATGCTCATATGTATATTAGGCCTATATTTAAATATGCAAATGAGCTATATACTGTAGGCTATACATCTAATGTTACAAGGCAAGAGTAAAAATAAGACATGACAATGCAACTGGATTTTCTTGTTAATTATTTCACAGTAAGCACAGGAGCTTATGCATACACTGCATTATTCACTCTCCAAACTGCCCAACAATCATGCTTTAGCATAACCTATTTTTATTAAAATATACATCTTCACGTGCATTACCAGCCCTTCTCTCGCGCTCTCTGCCCCCCTCTCTCTCTGTCCTGTAGAAGTGACACAACGACTTATTGGGTTATAAGGTGATTGTTTGCACGGTGACCTATCAGTGCGCTCATTGACCGAACATTTGGCTACTTACATCGTGAAAGATGGAAAGTCCGTGGACCGCATCCTGCATCTGATGCTGCTGCTGCAGTTTGGAGCGGAGATGCTCGCGCTTCGCCGACTGGAGACACATCGTGATCATCTCGGTGCACGCCAACATCTTTAAACGAGCTGTTCAGGAATTTAGGAAGAATAATATGCACCCAGTGACGGCGGTATATATGCAGATCTCGGAGTTAATGAGATCGGAAGTGGTGTGTGTGTGTGTGATCCTCTGTGCGAATGCTGCTGCTGATGCTGAGGATGGAATACTAGCGAACGCCAAAGAATCATTCTATTGAGCGAACCAGTTCGTTTGAATGATTCGAACGAATCGATTCAAAAAGCGCTGGTGAATAAACAGCATGTAAGAGGGTGGAAAATGGCTATGTCTGGAAAGGATTTCATGTTTATTCTGTCCCTGCCATTTGGATTTTGGGCCATTTTGCTTCCATAGTTTTTTAGTGGGAAGAAAGCCCCTGAAAAAGACATTTAAGTGTTCATTTTGATTACTTTACATATTTGCATCTGTGAGATTTAAGTCAGTCAATGTTAACTGATCTAATTGTGTGCTTCTGGAAAGTAGCAATCTAAGACATTGTATTATGTTGAATATCAATGTTTTGTGTGTGTGTGTGTGTGTCTGTGTGTTAATGAGAATTTTTTTGGGACACATCATTTGTGGATTTGTGGAGTAATTACACTTTAAATTTGTGGAAGAAGTTATAGCTTAGTTTTTGTTTTGAAGTAAAATTATAAAATTACACCAGTGGGGTAAGATTTGTCAAATAAGGCCCTAAATGGCAAGTTGTTACTAGTGGTATTATTCTTTATTTAATAATTATTGTAATTAATGGGGTCATTATTCAATATTTCCATGAATTATAACTTTTCAGACATTGCTGAAATCATTCAATTTGCATCCATTAAGACATATCTTCTAGGGCAATTAAATATTAAGTATTAAATTAAATATATAAATATTAAAGTAAATGTTTATATGTCTATATATAAGTCATATAATCTATTTCACAAGGATTGTGCTTTGTATGTCCTTGATTATTCAATTATTATCAACAAAAGTGTCAAAATAAAGTTTTAAATACAATCGTTTATTTGTAGTATTTTACATTAATGACACTTTAAAAAATATATAAATATTAATAAGAATTGTATCAAAAGTAATTTCTTTCTAAAAACATGTTTTTTACGACTGGTAGACAAACGAATCGATGAATCCTTTTTATTGCAACGAACTGTTCGAACGAACCGATTCAGATGAAGTTCCTCGCGCTCTGTCGCTCCACCTACTCGGATGCTGATTGGTCCAGCAGTAGTTCAACGCACATAACTGCTTTGGATCGCTTTTGCCAGGACAAATTTATTTATATATTTACATATTCTATTTTTAGAAATATGAAAAAATAAACAAATAAAATGTCTTAAATGTCATCGAAACAGTATTTTAAATATCCACATATTTAAAGAGACACCATTCATTTGCATTTTTCCTGGCAAACAGCGCCATCTCGTGAAAGTACAGCCAAATAATAATATTAATAAATCAATTTCCTGCTCACTTGACATATGTGTTTCGGTTTCACGGATAATATACCACACACTGTAGTAATACAGCAACCCTGTATTAACCATTGACAGTTAAAGTAAGGTATTAACGAACTTTACGTTATCCAAACGGACGCGGGCGTCGAGTCACGTGACGGGTTTACGCAGTGACGTCAATCTGACATGGAGCCAGTGCTGGTGGCGGACGTTTGGTCGAACTGTAGTTGATCGCGGGGGCTCAAACAGGAAGTGAACGTCTTCGCATATCGGACTTGGAGAGTCGGCGGATTGCAATCAAACTGTACCGTGAGTGGAGCAATGGGTAATAGTTCAGATGGTGATGATGATTGGCCTTTAGATATGGAGGTTAGCCAAACTAAAAAGGCAAGGAAAAAATCATGGTCTGAAGCGAGTAGTGGAGACGAAAGCACTACAAGACAAATAAACAAAAAGATTAGAGCCAAACCTACTGGGGGCAGTAGATATGATGATGACAAGCAGGATGAGTGGAAAGTTATTATTACTCTCAGTAATGATAAAGGCCATTTTCACCCAGTTCAGGTAACTAAAGCAATTGAGAAGGAAATAGGGAAAATCAAATATGCTAAATTAATGAGTAACAGAAGAATCCTAATTTCAACATTAAGTAAGAAGCAACAGGAGATGGTTCTGAAAATGAGTAGTCTTGGTGGTGGAAAGATTAAAGTGCATGTACCAGGGATGGCAGCAAAGTTAAGAGGAGTGATTTCAAATGTACCACTAGAAATGTCCATAGAGGATGTGAAGAAAGAAATACAAGGTGGGAAAGTAATAGAGGCAAAAAGACTTCAAACTAATAAAAGTGGTGTTAAACTTGACAGTCTGTCTATACTGCTTGTTTTTGAAAAGACAATGCCTTCTGAAGTCCAAATGGGCTGGATCAATTATAAAGTGAGGGAATACATCCCACAACCGTTAAGATGTTTCAAATGTCAGAGAATGGGCCATACAGCACAACAGTGTAAATGGAAACAAAGATGTGCAAAATGCGGAGGAGAACATGACTATGGCAAATGTAAAAACGATGCTAAGTTAAAATGTTGTAATTGTGGAGGTGAACATAGCGCTGCATATGCTGGATGTGCAGTCCAGAAACAAGCTAAAGAAGTACAGAGATACAAAGTTGTGAATAAGGTGACATATGCAGAAGCATTAAAGAGTATTGGTAATTATGAAATCAAGCAAAACAACAGACCAATAGAATATCAAGAAAATCTGAGTGACAATGAGAGGCGTGCAGTACCCAAGAGTTCAGGTATATGGAGATCCCAGTCAGGAAGGCCAGCACCTCCACAGCAGCCATGCAATCATAAATGTAAAGTTGAGGAGAACACCTTGATTGTAGAAAAAAAGAGCTTTATAGCTTTTATATGTAAAGTTGTTAATGTTGCTACGCGACAAGAAAGAAAAAGCGATCGAATCAAGACAGTAGTGGAAGCTGCAGAGGAGTTTCTAGGCATAAAAGATCTAAAAGCTGAAAATATACATAGTATGTTGACTGCTAAAAATGATGGGGGGTCTCAAAGTGTTATTTGATCTTGTAATGGTATTCCATCTCTTGCAATGGAATGCTAGAAGTCTGATTGCAAATGGACAAGAATTAAAAAAGTTTGTTGAAGATTTTGAAATTAATCCAGATATTGTTTGCATTCAAGAAACATGGCTCCGCCCTCACCTAGACTTTATTTTACCTGGGTATGAGTCTGTCAGGTTTGATAGAAGTGGAAATCAAGGTGGAGGTTGTGCAACATTTGTAAGGGATGGAATATCATTTAAAAGAATAATAACTCCTGTAGAAATAGAATGTGTGGTGATTGAAGTATACAAATCAGATGGGAATTTGATAGTAATCAATTTTTATAACCCTTGTAAATTATTGAGCCTAGACATCTTAAATAACATAATTAGGAGACAAGGAACAAAGAAAGAAATATGGTGCGGAGACTACAATGCACATAGTAGTCTTTGGGGAAGTAGATATACTGATAATAATGGAGAAGTAGTGGAAGAATTAATGGATGCTAGACAGCTAGTTTGTCTAAATAATGGAAATGGTACAAGAATTGATATACGTTCCAACAAATTATCTTGTATTGATCTTACCTTAGTTTCTAATAATCTGGTAAATTCTTGTGAGTGGAAAATTATAGACAGTACAAGTATTGGTAGTGACCACTTTCCAATAATATGTTCTATAAATGTTGAAATAGATATCCAAGAAAGACCTAGACATAAAAAGTGGGACTTTGAAAAAGCTAATTGGCAAAGATTTAAAGAAATATGTTGTGAATCAGCAGAATTAATCTCAATGGAGGGTGATGTTGAGGAATGTATATCAGAAGTTTCACATTTAATATTAAATGCATCATTGAATAGTATTCCACTCAAGACAGTTGGGGGGAAAAGGAAAAGGGTTCCATGGTGGAATGATAAATGTACAGAAGCCATAAAAGAACGAAATAGTGCTCTGAGAACATTAAGGAATAATTTGAACCAAGAAAACCTAACTGATTATCAGAGGAAAAAGGCTCACGCTCGAAGAATAATTAAGGATAGTAAACGGAACGCATGGAGGAGTTACTGTTCTACTATAGGGAGGGAAGTTAAAATAGGAGAAATATGGTCAATGCTGAAGAAAATGAGTGGAAATAAAGGGTATGTTAAAATACCAGTATTAGAGAATGACGGAATAATAGCAATAACAGATAAAGAAAAGGCAGATATGTTAGGGAAGAAGTTTGCCAGTGTGCATAGTGGAGACCATTTAGATGATATCCACAGACAAAATAAAGAAAAAATTCTAAGTGAAAATAGGAATGTGTTTATTAAAAAAGATAATGAGGAGAATTCCATGGATATAGAAATTAATATGAATGAACTAGTAATAGTACTAAATGGTGCCAGAAATACAGCTACAGGAGAAGATCAATTGAGTTATATCATGTTCCAGAAATTACCTGAAAAAATATTAGAAATAATATTATATGTATTCAATAAGATATGGGAAGAAGGTAAAATGCCAAAAAGTTGGAAGAGTGCACTAATACTGCCTTTTAAAAAACCTGGAAAGGATGCAAATAATGCTGGTAATTACAGACCCATTGCCCTAACATCCCACCTGTGCAAGTGGATGGAGAAGATACTAGTTAGAAGATTAAATTATTTCCTTGAACGTGAAGGATTATTTGCATCATACCAAAGTGGCTTCAGAAAAGGACGTTCTACGATGGATGCGGTTATAAAAGTAAGCAATGAGATAGAGAAAACATTTAAAATGAAACAAATAATGAATATTATATTCTTTGATATTGAAAAAGCGTATGACTCCATGTGGAAAGAAGGATTATTAATTAAATTAAATAAAATAGGAATTAAAGGTAAGTTTTATAACTGGGTTTTAGAGTTTCTATCAGAAAGAAGATTTAGAGTTAAAGTGGGATCAGAAATGTCTGAGGAATTTGAAATAACCAATGGAATTCCACAAGGAAGTGTTATAAGTCCAGTTTTATTTAATATTATGATTAATGATATTTTTATGAATCTGGACAGAAGGATTGGATCAGCTTTGTATGCAGATGATGGTGCCATCTGGGCAAGAGGACGAGATCCCATAGGTGTGAGATGTAAAATCGAGGAAGCAATAAAGAAAGTAGAACAATGGTCATACAATTGGGGCTTTAAGCTTTCTCCAAGTAAATCCTGTCATATGTTATTTACCAGGAAGAAAGGGATAGACAAACAAAACTTGAAATTATATGGACACAATTTGGAAACCGTAGATCAATTTAAATATCTAGGTTTATGGTTAGATCAAAAGGGTACATGGAAAGTACATATAGAAAAGATAGAAACAAAATGTAAAAAAGTTATAAATTTAATGAGAGCATTAGTTGGGAAAGACTGGGGAGCAGATAAACAATCACTGATGTATATTTATAGGGCTTTAATGAGGTCAACAATAGATTACGGATGCTTTGTATATGGAGCAGCAGCTAAATCACATTTAATAAAAATAGACAGAGTTATAAATAAAGCTTTGAGGCTTTGTACTGGTGCAATGAGATCAACACCGACTAACGCAATCCAGGTAGAGTTAGGAGAAGTGCCATCTGACTTAAGAAGAGATAAACTCATGCTTACATATTGGTGTCGCCTACGTGGATGCGGTAAGGAAAATCCTTCCAATAGTGTTATTCAAGAATGCTGGGAATATAATTCTTTTCAAGGTAATGGCTTTGGATGGGTAATTAAGGCTAAATCAGAGGAATATATATTAGAGAATACTTGGTTTAACTCACCTACACCTATAAGTAATATCCCTATATGGCTGTTTCCAAAAACTGAGGTAGATTTAAATATAATGAAACTAAAGGAAAAATGGGAAGAGAGTGAGAAAGGACACTTGACAAGTCAATACATAAGAAGTGTATATTACAGTTACCTAGACATCTATACAGATGGGTCCAAAGATGAAAAAGATAGGGTAGGCATAGGAATATACATTCCGACATGGGATTTAAGTATTGGGAAAAAATTACCTGATCAGCTATCAGTTTACACGGCAGAGATGATGGCAATTATTGTAGGGTTGCAGTGGGTGGAGGAAGTAAAACCAGACAGAGTGGTATGTTGTGTTGACTCTGTAGCTGCCCTTTACAGTATTCAAAATATGAAATCTAATAGAGAAGATTTAATGTTAGAAATCCATCAAAGTTTATTTAGACTAAGAAAGCTTCGGATAGATGTGAGATTCTGCTGGGTACCTGCTCATGCTAATATAAAAGGGAATGAGAGGGCAGATAAAATAGCAAAAAAATCAACTAGGACGAGCGATATTATAAATATCCCCTTCGGTAAAGGAGAAGCTAAGGCAATGATTAAAAAAGAAATGATGAAGAAATGGCAATATAGGTGGAATACTGATAATAATGGAAGGAAATATTATAGTATACAGAAATCTGTCAATGCACAGGGTGTAATCAGAAGAAACAGAAGGGAGGAGGTAGTTTTAACCAGAATGAGGTTTGACCACACGGGGTTAAATAAAACAATGTTTATGTTAGGTAAAAATCAATCAAATGAATGCTTGGAATGTAAAATTACAGAATGTGTGGAACACATAATGTTGCATTGTAGGAAATATGTAGAACAAAGGAATAGTCTAAAGCAAAAAATAAGGCAGGCAGGAAGAACATGGAACCTTGAAGGTATACTGGGAACGACAGGAGAAGGTATAGAGGACACACAGAAAACAGTTGTGGAATACCTGAAAAATATAGGGGTATATTATAGAATATGATGTTTTTTTTTTTTTTTTTTTTTTTTTTTTTTTTTTTTTTTTTTTTTTTTTTTTTTTTTTAATACCATGATATAAGGTAGTTTCATTGAATCCATGCTTCATACTCTGGTACAGTAGGTGGCGGTATGCACCTAATAATATATGGTTGCAATCCGCCATTAAATCAAAAGAAGAAGAAGAAGAAGACGTTTGGTCAACCGGTTGAGATGGAGCAAAGTTTATTCAAACGACGGGAAGATGACCTCAGATCCCGTTAAAACTCAGATCTAGAAACATTTCCCGCGACCATAAGACGGTAAGATATACGCGACACACGCGTACAGAGCAAAATATGGAAGAAAAACAGCCGTGTTTTGATACCGCGCTAGCTAGTTTGACCGGTGACTGACTGGCTGACCGTTAGACTGTGTGGCTGATGATGTTTTTGACAGCTTATTGATTAATGTACCCGAATGATAGTCTGACACGAATAAAAACGATCCGTTATCGTTTTAAAACGGCTATATAGATTTAATTGACCTGTAAACGTTCGTTTTTGTAGCTGCGACACCGTCAGTCAGAAACGCTACGTGACGTCACTTCTATAAAATGCGCTCGTTAGTATAATATGATATTTATCTGCCACGATATTTGCATGATACACAAAGATACTTCCAGGAATACAATGGAGTTGTTATACTTATAACGTTATATCATTTCTGTGGGATTTGTCAGTAACTTACATGTCTGCTGTTTTTGTAACTTAAGTGCATAAAATGTATTTTTACAAACTGTTGAGGCAAGACACCAACAAAGTAAAAATGCTAACAGATATCACTATACTTTCCCAGTTAATTATTCACATTAAATTATAAGGCATAACAAGGTTTCTGAAATGTTTTTTTTTTTAAATATGCATTGCAGATTATACATTATCTGATTAAATATGCACTCATTTGCATACATTTCTAGAATGGAAACCTGAGTATTGGATAAATCCGGGCTCATAATTCTTGTTTTGTTTTGTTGGGAATAAGGAACTCTCTTTTGATCACTTCAGAAACCAGAAAATACAATCAACAGTGAAAAAAAAATTAATAAAAAAATGTTCAACTTGTTGTAGGAATAAAATATCAAATAAATAATTTGGATGATATGTGAACCTTGGACCACAAAATAATGAGTAATTTTTTTTTTTAAATTGAGATTTATTCATCACCCGAAAGCTGATTAAATACGATTTCCATTGACATACGGTTTGTTATAATAGGACAATATTTGACCGAGATGCAACTATTTAAATATGAATCTGATGGTGGAAAAATACTGTTGTAATCTAACTCTACAAATACGCAAATGGATAATGTGTAATACAAATATTTTGTATGGAATAGCCCAAAATCTCCAGTGCATAAAAAACAATGTCTTAAAAGTGAAACCACAGAACTATTCAAATCATTTCCAGACACTTTATGAAGTGCTTAAAAATCATTATTTGTGGTTAACTAACTTCTGACAGTGTGCAGATGTGAACTTTTAATGCACTTGCAGGCATAAAGATGGTTTAGAGGAATATCAAACCTGTTATAATGAGTAATATTAATGCATGACTTTTGATGCCCTTATTGGAGTTTGACAGCCTCAGTATCCATTACCTTTCATTGTATTGGAAAGTTACAGAAAGAACATTTTTCTTTTGTGTTAAATACAGTTTAAGCCCTTTTGCATGACACCTGACTTATGAATTCAGATGGGTCAGCCAATCAACCTTGGTGTTTATCTAAAAAAAAGTAGGTAATTCTGGATTCGGATAACCCCATGAGAAGCAATTACAGTCTGAATAGGGCTAAAGAAAGTCATGCAGGTTTGGAATGATGTGTGGATGAAAAAATAATTACAGGCCTTTTGTTTTTGGGTGAAAATCTAAAGATTATGCTTGTTAAAAAGTTAAATCCAGTTTAAGATTATTAGGAGTTCATGTTATGGGGGTGGCAAGTTTGTCTTTAATCACTAACTTCTCCATTCATCTGCGTTGCAGTTAGATATTATGCGTGTCTCATATTTTTAAGAGCAAACAAAAAGCGTTCTGTTTGCATTTACATTTACATTTAATCATTTAGCAGACGCTTTTATCCAAAGCGATTTACAAAAAAGGGGAGCGCAATAGATGCAACGAAACAAACAAGGCCAACGAGCTGTAAGAGCTGTAAGAAGTCTCAGTTAATTAGCACAGTACACCATTTTTTTTTTTTTTTTTTTAGGACAAACAAACAAAAATTAATGGATAGTTAAGTGCTATTCTTTATTGGTCAGGTGCAATTGGAAGAGATGTTTTTTAAAAATGGCTACAAACTCGGCAGCACGAATTGAGATCAGCAGGTCATTCCACCAGGTGGGAACGGTCCAGGAAAATTTCCGTGAGAGTGATTTCATGCCTCTTTGTGTGCAAGTCTGAGCAAGCGAGTTTAGGTATATTGGTGCAGAGCCAGAGGTTGTTTTGTAGGCGAGAACTAGTGGCTTGAATTTGATGCCAGCAGCCATTGGCAACCAGTGCAGTCTGATGAAGAGAGGCGTAACATGCGCTCTCTTCGGCTCATTAAAGACCACTCTCGCCGCTGCATTCTGGATCAGCTGCAAGGGTTTGATAGTGCATGCTGGAAGCCCAGCCAGAAGAGCATTACAATAGTCCAGTCTGGAGAGAACAAGAGCTTGAACCAGGAGTTGTGCAGCCTGTTCTGATAGGAAGGGTCTAATCTTTCTAATGTTGTATAAAGCAAATCTGCAGGACCGGGCTGTTGCAGTAATGTGGTCAGTGAAGTTTAACTGGTCATCAATCTGTTTGATCACCACCTTATGCCTGTCACTCAGAAAATCTGGAATCTAAGGGTGTAAAAAATCAAAATATTGAGAAAAATCGCCTTTAAAGTTGTCCAAATGAAGTCCTTAGCAATGCTTATTCGTACTAATATATTTTAAATATATATATATATATATATATATATATATATATATATATATATATATATATATATATATTACAGTAGGGAATGTATTAAATCTCTTTATCTTTACTTAATATCCTAAATAATTTTTGGCATAAAATAATAATTTTCACCCAAACAGTGTAATGTTTGCTATTGCCACAAATATACCCATGAGTCTTACATAACTGGTTTTGTGCTCCAGGGTCACATTTGTATATTTACCAGTAAAATAATTCTGGTAATATTTGCTGGGATTGCTGTGTGAAAGGGGCTAATGACTGTATGTCATAAATTAAATTAAGTGTGTTAATAAATTTATATCGGTCATGGAATCAAATTTTAGCTGCATAATTTACAGCTATGGCTTAAAAATAAGGATGTAATAAAGTAATTCTTAGAGCTGATCAACAGTGATCAATATAACATGGATCAAAGTATGTTGATTTAAAATAGATATTTCTTGTGGTAAAAAATACAAGCACAAAAAGTTCCTATTATTCCCTGATAAAATCAAAATTGACTTGAATAGGTAGAATTTACTACTAGAATTTCATGTTGATATTCATAATTTCTTTTAATTTTGGTTAATCAGTAGAATAAATGTGTCAATGCCTGTGTGTTTATTATCAGTACTTTCTCTCAGTGGACAGACCGAGTCCCGGTAGTGACCTTGGAATTACATCATCTGTAATCTGCCAAGGATTAATGAGGACTTCTGTTGTGAGATTAGCTGTTACCGCAGGGCGATGTTGACACACACGCACACGCACACGCACACGCACACGCACACGCACACGCACACACACGCACACACACACACGCACAATCACTAAGTGACATCCAGCACTGATCAGGGGTCAGGTGTATATATACTAGGGATGTAAGTTCATGCAACGATACAGTTAGTCCACGGTTCAATACGGTTCGGTT
This sequence comes from Pseudorasbora parva, assembly GCF_024679245.1. Classification (NCBI taxonomy): domain Eukaryota; kingdom Metazoa; phylum Chordata; class Actinopteri; order Cypriniformes; family Gobionidae; genus Pseudorasbora; species Pseudorasbora parva. Next base: position 2,760,147 of record NC_090183.1, read on the forward strand.
TGGTTCGTTTTTTTTTTTTTGCTATTCTATTCTTAGGCGACAGGAATAGAAAAAGGTTAAGCAGAATCTTTTTTTATTGTAACACTCTTTCTTTATTTTACTTAAAAGACTTTAAGAAAAACCTTACTTAAATTTACTTAAACTTACTTAAAACTTGTACACATTCCTGGTGTATTGCATAATATAAAATAAATATATATAAAGATTTCCAGTGGCAGCTCAGAGATGTACAGTAGTATTTAAGTATGAAATTGATTGAATAAATGTAGGCTGAAATTAAAACTTGTCTTCGATATACAATATACACTGATTGACAGCTACTGTATATACTTAATTCAAGAGCAGTGAGTGATGGTTTTATTTACATAATTTTAGAGGTGAGCTCTCTCTTTAAGGACACGTGTTCACATTGACTAGGCTGTGCTGCTAAGACCTGTTTGCATCTCATATACAGACACATGTGATTTTACTTTCACTTTAGACATAACTGACGGTGTTTACATATGTTAACCTTGTGTGTATTTGACAGTATTATCGCAGTACGAATACTTAGTCCAGTAATCATGTGTTTGACAGGCGTGCGCGCTCAGTGCATGTAAAACGCGAATGAAATATTTAACCGGGTTCGGCAAGGCTTTAAAACGCGCCTAAGCACCCACTAACTTTAGTGCATATGATTGGATATTTGCTCATATTGGCACGTAGACTCAGACACACTCAAAAAGAGGCGAAATAAACGAAGAGAAATATTTAAAACGAAGAGAAATAGAAATAATTAATTAAATGCAAAACCGGAAAAAATGCAGTTCACAAGTGCTTATTGAACCGTGAATGCGGTACCGAGCGGTTCAATATTATATTGAGTATTGTGACATCCCTAATATATACAGTGCATTTGGTGACACATCAGCCAGACATCCATCTCAATTGATGTTTATGTTATAATCAGACTTAACCAAATCTATATGCTTATTTTTTTGTTTCAGATTTGAGCCACAACTAGAGCTTTTAATGGCTGCATCATGAAGGCTCAACTTCAGATAACAGGTGAGCATTACAAAAAACAACATTTAAAGTGGTCATCTCTTTTTTGTTTTTTATTGCAGGACTTCACATTTGTAATTTTATTTTGACATTTTGAGATGTTTTGTCGTTGTTTTAAGATGCCAGCTATCTGGATATTTGAATATCTTTTGAATAGATTTGTGATTTATATTTGTTATCTTTTGCTAGTTCTGTCCGCTAAGCTGCGGGACAGTAAGAAGAATTGGTTTGGGCCCAGTCCTTACGTGGAGGTGTGTGTGGACGGACAGTCCAAGAAGACAGAGAAATGCACCAACACTCACAGTCCCAAGTGGAAACAGTCTCTCACTGTGTAAGAGAGAAATATGAGCTAAAACGTGTCACTGTTACAGAGCTGATCCAGAATCAGTTTATCATCTTAAGTTCAGTTACACTTTACAATAAGCTTCTCTTTGCTAATATTACAATTAGCTAACGCGAACTTAACTGAAAGATACGTCTAAATAATCTTTAATGTTCAACATTTACAAATACAATATTAAAATCAAGAGTATGTGTTAAATGTTAGCTAAAATGAACTAACAAAATATAGTTATATTTTAATGAACTAACATTGACAATGAGTTTTAAATAATGTAACAAATGCATTGCTCATTGTCAGGTAATATTAGTCAATGCATCAACTAAGGTTAACAAATGGGATCTTATTGTAAAGTGTTACCTATTGTTCTGATCTATCTCTAAAAAAGTTAATTTTGTAGGGGTGTAACAATACACTCGTGTCATGATTCAATACTAATCGTGATACTGAACTCACAATACGATACTTATGATATTTTAAGTCTAAATACATTTTATTTGTATTTGTTTTATTATGCATTTGTTTTTTTTTTATTCACAAAACTACAATATTCAAGTGTTCTGACGTAGTGATATTTTACTATTTTTAATTTACTATTAGAATATTTTTTCATAGTTTGAATTACATTTTTATATTTTTTTGTTAGTTGTATTTTCACTTTTCATATGGTTTAGTAATTTTTCACTTACTTTTTATTATTATTATTATTTTTTTTAATATATTTCTATTTAACTTTAGATTTGTTAGATGGCATTCATTTTTATTTTAGTTTTTAGTTTAATTAAAAAAAAAAAAAAATCAGTTATTTGCCAAAGCAGCATTTCAAATATTTGAGTTTTTCATCTAATATATTAATAATTATTTATATCTTGACTGCTCGCGCACAGTGCACTTGACGTTTTATAGTTTATCTTATATATTCTTATTATTTAAGTAAAAAAAAATGCATTAAATATGGCTAGATTATTGAATGTTAGCAGTTGAATTATGGAATATAAAACTTATAAGTCAGCTTTACTGTTATTTTTAATAGTTTTAGTTAACAATAACATCACTGCTCTGTTGATCATATTCCCTACAGGATCGTCACCCCTTTCAGCAAGTTAATTTTCCGGGTTTGGAGTCACCAGACACTTAAAGCAGACATTTTGCTGGGCTTGGCCACTCTGGAGGTCAGCGAGACCTTAAAAGCCAACAATATGAAGAGTGAGTTTCCATATTCTCCACTTTGTGAATCTCATTATTCAGGGTCAGGCCTCTTGTGTGTGTGTGTGTGTGTGTGTGTGTGTGTGTGTGTGGTGTGTGTGTGTGTGTGTGTGTGCGCGCACGCGCACTTAAGAGTATGTGTTTTATTAGCTCTTTGTTATGTAGAGAGGCAGGTGAACTGATCATAGTACCAAACAAAGGGTCTTTTCAGAGACGCTCACCGCTGATGTGAATTATAGAACTGAAGATTAAGTTGAGGGTGTTTATTGGCCTGGAACAGGGCCGTGCACAGACATTTTGAGGGGCAGTGACCCAAACCAAAAAAGGGGGCACTATAAGGGGGTTGAGTCATCCTTATATATGGACTGAATATCAAACCTTTTACAATCATATTGTAAATGCAAATGTTAGGCTTTATTATGCTTTCAAAACTTTGATTCTGCACTAATTTTACCTCATTTTTCGGATATTTAAGTAGCAAATGAGAATCACTACAATTTTTGAATATATTTTAGACAGGTCTTGTTTATGATTTTTGTTCAAAGTAAATAAAGCAACATTTTTCAATAACAGAGTATGTAAAAGTATTTAACATGATAATGAACAGCCGCTGACTTTAACATTTGTTGACATGACATGGTTAAGATTCAGATGGTAAATACCATATATTAAGTTGGATGTCCATCTAAGAGATAATCATCATATTTATAATTAAAGGATGATATTAATCATATCATATAATACAAATATATTTATTTATTACTACTGTAAAACTTTATTAAATTATTATGGGATCTCATTAATTCAGTGTTTTCAGATTATTTACTTAAAAAAAATAATTCCGTATTTTAAAAATATTTTTATGTTAACATTTTAATATATACTGAACAATAATTAATTATTTTATTCATCAAAATAAACTGAAAATACTGCAAACTTTGCTAAAGAGATTTTTTTGCACAATTATAAACTTAGACATCACATTTTTCTTTTCATTGTACCCTGATACAACTCATTTATATTTATAATAGCCTTTCTTGTCTTTTTTTAATTGTGTATACGATTAATATGGTCTTAATAAAATATCATTACCACCCCCTTGTGCACGGCCCTGGCCTGGAACCAGGTTACCATTTACTTTTCTTGTGACCTGAAGTTGTTATGATATCAGTTAGTTTCATTAAATCATTTAAATCAATTAATGATTAAAATGAGCCATTTGTTAAAACAGAATATATGTATATTTTTAAAGATAATTCCTTTATTTAATAAGCTGTGGAAAAGCCTTAGTCAAAAAGTATCGGCATCAGGATGCTATTATGGGCTATTAATATGAATTTTTCAGTTCTGTCAGCAGTGTTATGTTTGTGTGTCCGTCTCAGTTTGTGAGGTCGTGCAGACGTTGCAGTTGAGTTCAGATAGAGAGCGGTCGGAGGTGGTTGGAGATCTCTCAGTGTGTCTTGATGGACTGCAAATGGATCTCGAGACTTTTGCTTCAGAGGAACAAAAGCACAGTGAGACTTTCTTTATCTTTGCTGTTTTAGATTCTTTGTAGAGCTGTGTGATTAATCGCTAAAAGATCACAATCTTGATTCAAACACTCATGCGATCGCATTCCTAAATTGCAACAATTCGCAGAATTTTGTTGCAATATTATCCTGTTTGACACTGTGAAGCTGCTTTGACACAATCGTGATTGTAAAAGCGCTATGTAAATAAAGTTGATTGATTGATTGATTGATTGATTGTGTCTATTAAGCCTTTGACAAAATCACACCAGACCATTCAAATCTTCGTTTTGCTGCCACTGATCTAAAGAGAGCAGTTGTCATGTATAGGTACGAAACTATTCACTATTCACTATTAGTCTTTTATTATTTCTGTGTTATAAACATTCATATGATCACAGAAAATGTTTATAATTCGGATATAAACACTGATGTCTATGGAAGCGATCAAAATAGAATAAATAAATTGAATCATTCATTCAAGAGATTCATTAAAAAACGCTGATTCATCCAGTAATGAAATTTGATTCAATGAGTCATTGAATCATTATTTTTTTAAAAACTCATCCAGATTAAATAAATATTTTAAATAGATTGCAGCAATTAAAATTTTATCAGAACCTCTAGAAAATTGCGTTCATCTCTGTTCGAAACAAAAAATCGTGATTTTTCAATTCACACAGATTCATGCAGCTCTTATTCTTTGCTGTTTAAAATGGAGATTTGTGTATATTGTGTAATGTTTCTCTGCAATCACAGATTCTGTTGTAAATGGAGAATCCATGCGGAACGGGGATGTAGCAGGAAGGTAAAAATCAAGATTACTCCTCTCTACTGTGCAGTTTGTGTGCAGAAAGAGCTTGTATCTTCTTTCTTCTTTGTTTGAATTCTTGATGAAACTAGTTCTCGAGGGAAATAACTTGATTGCTCACTCAGTGCTTGTCATTTTATAGATCATAATACAGGATTTATTAATACATAAAAGTAGAATATTTTTTTTTTCTTCCTAAAGGGGGTCGCACACCGGACGCGGAGCTCGGCGGCTCTCGTCGGCGCGCCACGTCTTTAAAATTCGAACACATTGTTTTCAATGAGTGTACGCACACCAGTGGCGGCATTCGGCGCCTGTCCGCGGCGACTCAGGAAGTTGTTCTAAATCCTGCCGCGCCACAGAGTGCCATTTCAAGGCTTTATATTAAAAGTATATTATCGTTAAGGTATACTGATTTCAACCTTTGCTACAAGACACATTTGTTTTACATTCTGAGTTCAACAGCTTGAATAAAGTATAAACATATTTTGGGGAAATGTATAATAAACGTAGCCTTTTAAAACCCTTTTAGAATGTGTGCGATACCCGAGACGCTGCGTGGCGCGCCGCCGAGCTCCGCGTCCGGTGTGCGACCCCCTTAAGTTTATGCTCTTTTATATTCTTATTATTTTGGTTTAAATAAGATGCATACAAATATGACCAGATTATTGATTGTTAGCATTGATTTGTGGAATATAAAACAATTGACCTAAAACAGGAGTGCTCTATCTTTTAAAATTGTTAAAAAGTTGAAAATCACATTTTACTATAAGGTTTCATTAGTTAACATGAACTAATAATGAACAATACTTCAGCATTTTTCTTAGCTATTGTTAATAACATTCACTAATACATTTTTAAAATCAAAAGTTTTATTATCTAATGCTCAGTGAACTAACATGAATGTAATTTTTTTTTTTGTTGATGTTAACAAATTTTGCGCTAACTGAATTTTTACATTTGCACCTGTTTATATTTGTTCTAGTCGAGATTCTTCCCCATCCAGTGACATCACTGATGAAGCGCCACTGCCCAATGGTCATGCAGTGGGAAGTACGGGGTCTTCCTCTCCATCGGCAGGGGCTCTAAGGCCACCCCGTCCATCTCGACCTCTGCGACCGACGCCTGCGTCGCCACATAAACCTTCCTCCACAGGTAGAGAACCTTATTTAATAGGGGTATAACCATAAATTGTTACATGTGATGCTTTAAAGGTTTCTAATTTTGTTTTGGAGTCTCCTACAATAGGTTTACATGCATTCAAGGTCAAAAACACTTTTATTTTCAAATAATATACATTGCAGCATTACGGCCGTTGAGCAGTGCATGAGCTGGACGTCAGCGTAACTACACCGTCACTGCAGCTGCAGACGCGCGAGAGTATTCACACTGAAAGTTTTTGTACAGTGTCACAGCAGCGGTTCCCACGCTAGCCTATATATGTACCTGAGTGTTACATACTAAACTAAAAAGTTTATCATATTTTCTGGCTCGTTTACTTTATTTTTTATAATCATAACCATACTTTCACCCAAACGGAATAATAAAAACAAGTTTAAATGGGTAAATCTTCTACAGATATTTTTTATTCTTCGTTTTCGTTTCTGAAATACTCTAGTTATTGTTAAAATACACTACACATGCTTCTTGTTTGCATTTTAAGCACTTCTTGTGTAAAATCATATTTATTTTGTCCCTTAAAAGTGTGCTTTCACTTTAATCGAGCGTCAGCAGCGCAACAAAAATAGGCTCGCCGCTGAAAGCCCCGCTTCACTGCTGCTCCTGCTCCCGGTGTGAATGCACTCATTGATTAACATGGGCGCCGAAAAAAATACGTGCTTCTCATGCTTGCGGTGTAAAACGGCCGTCAGCTCTTTTCTCACAGTGTCTGAAACTGAATGATAAAGGATCAAGTCTCTTTAAACCCCTCCTTTCCGAGAGCCGACTCTGCTCTGATTGGTCAGATGATGCAGTCTGTCGCGATTGGTTGACTGCTTACATCGCTTACTACACTGTTTGAGGGTGGGTCAAAGTAGACGTTGATGACAGGCAGCCAATTAAGACCAAAGGCTGGCATTATACAAATTTGTTACAAACCTACATGGATTTGTATCAGGAAGTGACACTGGTATTTCTGACTACTCGTTTTAGGCCGTTCCGATTTTTTTTTTTTGGGAGAGGCAGAAAGTAACTTCATTTATCTGCACTTTGATCTTTAAAAACTTTGCAGACCTTTTACATTCACGAACATTTACACACTACATGAAAGGTTGTATCTGGGCGTATACACCAGGGGCGAGGCTACATAAGGGCCAGGGTGGCACTGGCCCACTCAGATTGACGGCTGGCCCACCCAATCAGAACAGACAAAAAAAATAAAAAGAAAATTGGGATAGCAGAAAATAATATGCCTATGTGACAACACAAATCACTTAAACACGTACAAAAAGTTTCATTAAAAAATAGGGCTGTCAAATATGTTAATAACGCGTTACCGCAAATTCATTTTAACAGCACTACATTTATTAACGCAGCGCGCATTTTCTGTTTGATCCGTGGCGTAGTTGGAGAAAGTGAGAGCAGTCAGACGCAAAGGATGCAGCAGCAAACATTAATAGGGAAAGAAAAGGGTTGACATTAACATTACTATTCTAAACCAAAAGTGCAGTTATTGCCTACATAAGCTTCCACATAAGCTACCACATTTTTTGTTTAACCTTTTATTAGACTTCAGAAAGAAAAGTGCGTTTTTTTCACTGAGCACATTCTCTGCAGTCTGAGCGCGATGCACTGCAGCTCACTCTCGCTCATGTCTGAGGTAAATCATTAACACCATCACCCCGCTTACAGAACACGTGTTTTGTTGAACTAAATACATTACAATCGGCTAAAACGAATACTCAGGCTACTTTTCTGAACGCGCTCCCGAGTCCGTGTTCTTCACACTGTCCACGTGAATCGCGGCCCAGTTCGGCGCGCACATGCATGAATACCGGCAGTTCAATAGGGAGCGCGCGGCTCTTAAAGGGGCCGCACTATATTCCTCCTCGTGTAATATGGACCTCCTCCAGGTATGGTGTGGTTCTGGTTCGCTCACTGGTACACATTAACAATTTTTCATACGAACTGTGCCCTGCTCTGAATTAAACTGCCAGTGTAAAAACTCCCTTTATATTGTTAAAATGAGAGAAATCACTACTTACTCTTAATTTTTAAGTTTAGGCTTAAGAGACGTGAACAATTTCTTAGATAAACATCAATGACCTTTGATACGTCTAATCTTCATGCTGTATTGGTTATTATTGAATAAGTATGGTTTCACTAATAATAAATGTACATTTGCATAAAGCATGCATATTTGTCCATACTCATGTTGATTAGAGTATTAAAAACGTAATTTAAGATTTACAATTGCTAAAAATGTGCGATTAAATTGCGATTAATCGCGAGTTAACTCATGACAATCATGCAATTAATAGCGATTAAATATTTTAATCAATTGACAGCCCTATTAAAAAATAATTACTGTAGAGCGAAAACATTTTCATATAACTGCCTTATTGCAACAGCCAATCAATAAGCTTAGTAGTAATGTTTAGCCAATCCCGTATTGTTGAGGGGATGGGAAGATGAGTTTACGTCTGCTAGTGAAATAAACTTTTAACATGGGCCACGGTGCATAACACGAGACGAAATTCTCACAGGTTAAGCTGCAAATACACGTTTGATAACAGTTATACTGAGTTGCATTAGTTGACAAGAACTGGTTATTCCATTTTAAAATGAACCCAATTACTGAACACTGATGTCTTGTTACAGTGGTCATAGCAGTACAATATCTATATTTGTCGTCCTTGCAATAGGCTTTGTAGCTGCTTGTTATAAATTAATTTTGTATATATGAATTATATGAATTTGTTGGCAAAAAATAAATCATATATAGCTTATATTTACTGTCAAGTGATTTTGTCCCATATTGTTAAATTTGTGTAATTTGAGAGTAGTCATTGAGGTCCACCCTATTCCACCAAGGTCCACTCAGTTAAAAATTTCTGGCCTCGCCACTGGTATACACAATAGGGGCACTTTAAAGGTGCTCTGTGTGAATTTAAGCAGCATCTAGTGGTGAGGTTGCGAATTGCAACTGCCCACTGCTTACCCTTCCCTTTCGAAGCACAGAGAAGCTACGGTGTTCATCACAGGACAAAGATGTCGTCGTCTAAGACAGCAGACAGTAGCTAGCGCTCTGTAGAGCTGTTTGTCCGTTTAGGGCTACCGTAGAAACATGGCGGCGCAAAATGGTGACTTTACTGTAAGTGGACCTGCGGTGTGTGTAGATAGAAACGGCTCATTCTAAGGTAATAAAAACATTACAGTTCATTATGTAAGGTCTTTATACTCCACAGAAAACATAGTTATGTATATTATATTTTATTTCTGTCAATAGATCCTCATAAATTCTTCACACTGCACCTTTAAGACAAAGCTCCCTACCTAATTACTTTTTTTTCAATATTTTTTTTAGCATCTTCTCCTGGCTCTACTCCCACTCACGGCAGCAGAGCTCCTAGCCCGGAGACGTCTCGAGTGTGTGTGAACGGAGAAACGGGGAGTCAGGGGTCAAGCTCAGGTTCAGGGTCAAATCAGGTCCCCAGTGTTAGTCCAACGCCACCCATAGCTTCGCTAATCACTAACGGCCCTCTTCCTCCTGGGTACGTGATACAATTACAGTGAAAACATTAAATCAAAAACCTTTCTACTTTTTTGACTAAAACTAAAATAATTGTATTTTTTAATTTGCTAGCTAAATTAAGCTCATAGTGCCTGACAGATGTGTTCTCATGACACTCCTGCTGCATGTCAGGATGAATAAATTACTGTAAATAAAGACACTTTATAATGATAAGCCTGTATGGATTATATTAGTCTGGTGTCTAATGGATTTTCTTTTTGTTTCTTGGTGTGTATGTGTAGCTGGGAGCAGAGAATGGATCAGAACGGCCGCGTTTACTATGTGGATCACATTGAGAAAAGAACCACATGGGAAAGACCAGAACCACTCCCACCGGGGTAACCAGTGATCGATAGCGATAATTTTTTAGTTTCACAGATTCAGATTTGTTGTTCATAGATATTTAAATTGCATATTAAATACAAAAGTGTGTAAAGTAAGTTCTAATTAAGGTACCTGAACGGATGCTTTTATGTAAAGCAGAACATGTGAGGAAAAGCTCTGTGATTTTAGTCATTATACTCCTTTAGTAGAGGTCGGAGAAAAAACTGATACATCGCGATTAGAGATTGACTGATATATCGGTCGGGCGATATTTTGCATTTTTTTTATATATCGGCATTGATATATTTAGTAGCGCAGATTTAAAGTCAGGCGCGTCCGGGCAGCCCCGTGTTAATGGTGCAGTGGAACGTGCTGCTGCCTCATATCAAGGACCCCAAGCTAAAACTTCAGCAGCAGTCCTAGAGGCTTAAATTCTAATATTTCAAAGTCCTATGGCCATATATATATACTATATATTACTAGTAAACTATGAAGTGTTGCTTCACTTAGTGAAAGAAAAAAACAAATAGCAAAGAACCGTCGGGAACTGGCATAATGCTACACCTGGTTGAAGGATTGCTTATTTGCAGTTAAATGTAAGGACTGCAGTCGAAAACTAGCAGCAGCTTGCTTGCTAACATATTAGCCCCAATGTTATAAGTTCTGTTTTATTTTGTTTTATTTTTATTTGGAGAACCCTCAAGTGCTAAGCACCCTCAGTTGATACTGTTATAATATACTTGTGAAACAGATTGGGCAGATTTTGCACCGGTGAGTGATGTAGCCAATCACAGATATAGTCGTTGATCTCTTGAACACGATCACAATCTCACCGCTCAAAACGGCAGAGTTTTTATTCAGTGCTGGATTAATACAGGCTCGCGAAACTCTAGGCTATACAGTCTATAAAGTCCATTGAATAAAACTATCCTATGCAAAGTTTCGGAAGTGACATCTAAATATAACAGGATTCACTCTGCACAAGAAATATCCGTTTGAGACCCAGAATAGAGGTTTTGCCTCTGTAGAGAACATATGTTAGTGAATTTCTCTGACAACATACACAGTTTTAAGTCTGTATATTCTTATGAAATATGAGATTCTTATGAAAATATTCCTTTTTATTACTCCCATTATTACACTTCTTTTTACGTTACATATTGTCCCAAAAACACATTACTATGCAAATTAGATATAGTGTATAAATGCATTACATAGAATGGGAATGGCATTTATTGCCATGTTTATCATTAATTATTCTGGCGTGCAGTGCACAAAATTAAGATTCGAGAGATGGTTCAAGACAGTGTTCAATAAATGATGATGTTAAGTTTATAAATGTTGTGCATACACTTTAGTGTGACATTTTAGCATGCAAATGAAGGGGAAAACTTCAAGATATCAGCCATAAACATCGGCTGCACATATCGGCAATCGACTGACCCTGACCTCTAAAAATCATCTGCTAAATTTAATGGACATCGGCTATAGAAAAACCCACATCGGTTGATCTCTAATCGCGACTCTCGCTTCAATGATTCTAGATTGTTTTATGAGAATCTCAGAATCGATTCTGAGCTTAGTTGTGCGATGATGCTGCGATTGTTTTAGAAATAATAGCTGTTATGAGCAATCATCATCTAAATTATCACTGTACATTTTTTTTATTAGGGCCTGAGCACTGATGGCGAGAGAACCCTCTGGGAATTGCTCTGTTTATAATTTTTATTTTATTACAAAATGTATTAAAACTGACCAAGGTCAAATGTGCAAATGCCCTTAATGAGCAGTTGAATTTTTGTGTGTTTGTGTGGTAGTTGGGAGCGTCGCTTAGACCCGATGGGCCGTGTGTACTATGTGGATCATATAATCAGAACCACCACATGGCAAAGACCTACACTAGAGTCGGTCCGAAACTATGAAGAGTGGCAGAACCAGCGCAGTCAGCTGCAGGGAGCCATGCACCGCTTCAACCAGAGATTCATCTACGGGGTGAGTAAATGTCAAAGATATAACAGTCCACTCTTTTCAAGAGATTTTAAATGAAAGGATCTCAGGATTTCCCCTATGTATGACCTGAGCTGAGGGCATTTAATCTGTCCTTATTCCTTCTGTCTGCTCATCTCTTCAGCAGCAGGAACAGCTTGTGCCTACAGCTAATAAAGAGTTTGACCCTCTTGGTCCTCTGCCGCCGGGATGGGGTGAGTCACAGCTCTTTCATTTTTATATAATGCAGAAAGAGGAAATCACATTTTACCCTCATAATAGAGTGGCTCACACAGTTTTTTCTGTGTGTCACCTTAGACTTTCTGTTTGTGTGTTGTATGGTTTACAGAAAAACGGACAGACAGTAATAGGAGGATGTATTTTGTTCACCATCCTACGAGATCCACGCAATGGGAGGATCCTCGCACACAAGGGTGGGAAACCAACCACAGCCAGTGTTATTTTAGTGTTACTTTTTTAATTTTTTATTCATGTTTTGGATTAGCTTTTATTTTTATATTTTTCGTTTTTAACATGGTTGGGAATTTTACGTTCTGGTTCCGCCCAACAGACTCAAGGTTCCTTTAAAATGATTAAACAACTAATTAAAAATAGTTTGTAAGGAAAAATGCACAATACTAGGTTTGGGTATCTTTATAATTTTTAGCGATTCCTAATTTTCGATTCCAAAATGGTAAAAAAAAAAAAATATCATTCACATTTAGTCTTATTACAAAACTTTTAATTGTAGCTGAATACCATGAACTTTTGACTATGGTTTAAAAAAGCAAAAACAGCTAGCCTAACTAATATACATTTTAGGGCTGGTCAGAATATAATTTTTTTGAGCTTCGAAGCTTCGGTAGGAATCCGCTGGACATATTCTTCTATCTAATAAAGGCAGAAATCTGGAGAAGCGGTGTGTCTCATGCGGGGAGGGCTTATATGCTCAGAGAAGAAACACTGCACTAGTGATACAAAACACACAGGTCTGCTACATCTCAGTAACAAGCTCCTATATTTCGCAGTCGATTCATTTACATTGATAATAACGGGTAATAGACTTGCTCCGATAGTCAGTGTTACTATTGTTCAGGCATAACACTGGTTACATCGTTTGCCCACTGCGGCACCGACCCCACCGTCATTTTTTTAATATATTATAGTAGTAAAAATTATTTTGTTCATTTAGAGAACAGATTAGCCACAATCGCAGCACATCAGCTGCCGGAGTCAGATTGTGATTCTGATTGTGGGAGGATTGATTTCAACAACGCAAAATGAAAAAGCTCCTATTTAAAGGGATCCTTCACCGCTTTTTCATATTAAACTATGTTATTCCCTTAACTTAAACGAGTTGATACACACCTCTCTCGTCTCAGTGCGTGCTCTTAATTTCTCTGACGCGCGGTGACGATCTGATAGCATTTAGCTTAGCCCACTAAGCCCAGTTAATTCACTATGGTAGCAAACAGAGATCAAGTTAGAAGTACCAAACACCTCCACGTTTTCACTATTTAAATACAGTTACACGAATAGTTGAACGATCAAGTATGGTGACATAAAATAAAACGTGGCGCTTTTCTAAGCGGATTTGGTTGAAGGAGAACTATAATGTATGGGAGAATAGCACTTCTGAGAGTACTTCGACTCAAAGTCCCGGCTGAAAAATCCTCCCGCCTCACTCTTTCATTTCTGTCGATAGGCGGGAGGGGGAGATGTAAGGGAGGATTTTTCAGCCGGGACTTTTTACTGCGTCAAAGTACTCTCAGAAGTGCTATTCCTCCATACATTATAGTTCTCCTTTTTAACCCGCTTAGAAAAGTGCCACGTTTTATTTAATGTCATCAAACTTGATCGCTCAACTATTGGTGTAACTGTATTTAAATAGTGAAAACGTGGAGGTGTTTGGTCGCTTCTAACTTGATCTCTGTTTGGTACCATAGTGAATGAACTGGGCTTAGTGGGCTAAGCTAAATGCTATCAGATCGTCACCGTGCGTCAGAGAGATTAAGTGCACACACTCAGATGAGAGAGGTATGTGTCAACTCGTCTTAGTTAAGGGAATAACAGTTTAATATGAAAAAGTGGTGGAGTATCCCTTTAAGTGAGTTTGTCATCATTATTTTGTTGCTGTGTTTCTCATTAAGAATAAAAGGCTAATGAACCCACAATTGTAGTAACCCGCCGCTAATTCTAAACCGAAACTAATAGCGCATGGCTGCACAGGCATTCATTCACGGCTGCACATTGCACAATGTGACGTAAGGTAAGGTAATAAGGTTTTCACTGTCACATCCTTAACGGGTAAAAAGGCTAGTACATTTTGATTCTATTCTATTTTCCACAATGTCAAACCAATGCATCTTAACCCAAAATGCAAGCTCAGGCATGTACGTCTTCCATATAAGCTCATGCAGTTGTGCGCTCTAGACAGAGAATACTCCTTTACACGGAACGCAAAGAAGAAGCAAATATATTTATTAAGTATAACAAGGTTGGGTTCCTATTAAACTGTCCATCCTTTTAAAAATGGCTAAGATATATGATAATTGTAAAAAATAAAGAGTATTTTGCCAGATTTCATAGTGTAAACATATGCGAGGGGGATGCTGTGTTTGGAACCGGTTGTAAAACAAAACCGGTTTTCCAAACCTATCCGTAATTTTTAATTCAGTTTTTAAAATATTTTAAATTGCTATTTTGTTTTCATTTATTTTTATTTCAGATTTTGTTTGCTAATTTTATTTTATTCTTAAAAATCCATTATCTCGTAATTCTATTACAAAGCAATATTTCTCATTTTCATTCAGTTTAAGTTTTTCATCTAACCTTTGTTTTGTTTGAGTTTTTTTTAAAACTTTTTTTAAAATATATTTTTATTTATTTATTTTAGTAGACAGCAATAACCCTGAACACAGCTAAATGGGCTCCCTTCTATATGATATTATTATTTTATGTAAAACAATGAGCATTATTGTTTGAATAAAATGTTCTTGTGCGTCAGGTTGTTGAATGAGAAGCCTTTGCCGGAGGGTTGGGAGATGAGGTTTACGGTGGACGGGATTCCCTATTTCGTCGATCACAACAGGAAAACGACGACATATATCGACCCTCGTACAGGAAAATCTTCCCTGTGAGCCCTTTTAATAGCTTAATATATGAAGTCTTTTGTGAAATTCTCTGTCACAGTGTTGCAGATGTTCATAAATTAAAGCACAGACAGTTTTTCCTGTCTTAGGTTACAAATATATTCACTTCAAAATAGAAATGTCACATAAGCCAAATGCAGTTTAATGCGATGTTAAATAGTGTTTCATGTTGTTTGTTGATGTATTTTTATCCAGGTTTTGGTGTAGTAGTTTTACAGTCTGTTTCTGTCTTTGTGAACCTGTAGTGAGAACGGCCCTCAGATCACATACGTACGAGACTTTAAAGCCAAAGTGCACTATTTCCGCTTCTGGTGTCAGGTAAGACCTCACACCTGAGTGACTTCAGTTACTAACTCTCCGTGTTTGTTTTGTTTGACACTCTAAATCTTCAGAAAATTATTAGGCTTTTGTTAAAACCCTTCTATTGTTCTTTTATTAGGGTTGTAAATGTTTAATTTCAGTCAGTTTACCTTTTTTATGCTTTTAATCAGCAAAACACACCATAATGATTGAACACAACAGAATAATGAAGTCATTTTAAGGATTGGTTCAGTAGCAGAAAATGCAATAACTACAGTGATGTGATGCATTATATATAAATGTATTTTATTTATATAATTAATATTCTTTATATAGCAAACAAAAAGGTATTTGCACATGTAATTGATTTAAATAGTTTTTAATACCATAGCAACTAGCAATGCCTCAGCACATCAAGATCCACGTCAGTCGCAAAACACTGTTTGAGGACTCGTTTCAACAGGTGAATGACATTTTTTTGTACATATTTGACAAATTAATTCTGGTATTCTTGTGTAATCATGTGGCATCTAGAAGTTCAATATTTTAAATTGATCTGTTTAGATTATGAGTTGCCATCCGCAAGATATGAGGCGGAGATTGTGGATTATATTCCCAGGGGAGGAGGGTCTTGACTATGGAGGCGTGGCCAGGTATATTACATAATTTACAGAAAGTGATGACTTTAGTTGATACATGTGTACACTACACGCACAATAATGTTGTGTATTTCTGTTATAGGGAATGGTTCTTCCTGCTCTCTCACGAAGTCTTGAACCCCATGTACTGTCTGTTCGAATATGCTGGCAAAGACAACTACTGCCTGCAGATTAACCCCGCCTCCTCCATCAACCCTGACCACCTCAAGTACTTCAAGTTCATTGGCCGGTTCATTGCAATGGTATGACGCTCGAGTCATGTTGATGACCAACTAACTAATGCCTGCACTGGACAGTAGAGCCAATGAAGGATCATAGTTTGAAATTGCAATTAAAATGTCTGATTATTTATTCGTGTGTTTTCTCTCTCACTCATAGGCTCTCTTTCATGGGAAGTTCATCGACACAGGCTTCTCTTTGCCCTTTTATAAGCGCATCCTGAATAAACCCCTGGCTCTGAAAGACCTGGAGTCTATCGACCCGGAGTTCTATAACTCGCTCATCTGGATCAAGTGAGTGAGGATGAGTTGAATGAGATACAGAGAAAATAAGAAACATGAGGGCTTGGGGATTAAAACTGATAATAAAAGATGGTCATAATTATTAGCAATCCCACAGTTGGCCCTAACTATGAATTTTTGTGTGCTATTTTTGGAAATCTATAAATATATTTAAAAAGCTAATGTTTTTCTTAAAATAATTTAATAAAAATAAAAGTAATAAAATAATGATTTATTATATTATAATAAATTATATACAATATACTACTATATATTATATAAATAATCATGTAATGTATCTATATTAAATATGATATACCATATTTTTTTATCAAAATGTACGAAAAAACATCCTCTAGAACTGTAAAATAAAAATCTATTAAAATTCAAACTATTGATTATTTGTCACTTACTACGAAACAAAAACTGTTATTTTTGATAGAGTAAATTTGGTGTGCAATTTGAAGAATGATGATGTTTTTCTCTAGGGATAATAATATAGAGGAATGTGGCTTGGAGATGTTTTTCTCGGTGGATAAGGAGATTCTGGGAGAGGTCACCACTCATGAACTCAAACCTGATGGAGGAAACATTCAGGTGACCGAGGAAAATAAAGAGGAGTATATCAGGTAGGAAATCTCATGCATAGTGCACAGATGAGTTTCAGACAATGTGAATGTAAAAAAAAAAATATATATATATATATATGTACCGATCAGGCGTTATGACCAGTGACAGGTGAAGTGAATAACACTGATTATCTCTTCATCACGGCACCTGTTAGGGGGTGGGTTATATTAGTCAGCAAGTGAACATTTTGTCCTCAAAGTTGAGCGTGTTTGACAAAGGCCAAATTGTGACGGCTAGATGACTGGGTCAGAGCATCTCCAAAACTGCAGCTCTTGTGGGCTGTTCCCGGTCTGCAGTGGTCAGTATCTATCAAAAGTGCTCCAAGGAAGGAACAGTGGAGAACCGGCCACAGGGTCATGGGCGGCCAAGGCTCATTGAGCGAAGGCTGGCCCGTGTGGTCCGATCAAACAGACGAGCTACTGGAGCTCAAACTGCTCCAGAAGTTAATGCTGCTTCTGATAGAAAGGTGTCAGAATACACAGAGCATCTCAGTTTGTTGAGTATGGGGCGGCATAGCCGCTGACCAGTCAGGGTGACCTCTGACCCCTGACCCCACCGAAAGCACCAACAGTGGCATGTGAGCATCAGAACTGGACCACAGAGCAATGGAAGAAGGTGGCCAGGTCTGATGAATCATGCTTTCTTTTACATCACGTGGATGGCCGGGTGTGTGTGTGTGGCTTATCTGGAGAACACATGGCCCCAGGATGCACTATGGGAAGAAGGCGAGCCGGCGGAGGCAGTGTGATGCTTTGGGCAATGTTCTGCTGGGAAACCTTGGGTCCTGCCATCCATGTGGATGTTACTTTAACACAGACCACCTACCTAAGCATTGCTGAGACCATGTACACCATTTCATGAAAACGGTATTCCCTGGTGACTGTGGCTCGTCCAGCAGGATAATGCTCCTGACACAAAGCACAAATGGTTTGGGAATGGAGACGGAAATGTTTTTTGAGGAGCGCAACAACGAGTTTGAGGCATTGACTTGACCTCCAAATTCCCCAGATCTCAATCCAGTAGAGCATCTGTGGGATGTGCTGAACAAACAAGTCCGATCCATGGAGGCTCTGCCTCGCAACTGAAAGGACTTAAAGAATCTGCTGCTAACATCTTGATGCTAGATACCACAGCACACCTTCAGGGGTCTAGTGGAGTACATGCCTCAATCCTATATATTTATATTCTGGGAAAATTAACTGGAGTATTAATGTAGTATTGATTAATTGTCCCTCTACAGAATGTTTTGAAAATAATTATGAATGGTATCAAAATAAATACAGTTTCAGATTGCATAATTTTGTAAATAATCTTTTTGACGATTTATTTAAAGTTATTTGCCCTAATATTAGTGAATGATTGTGAAACATGTGGCAGGCTGGTTGCTGAATGGAGGCTGTCCAGAGGAGTTGAGGAACAGACTCAGGCGTTCCTCGAGGGCTTTAATGAGGTCTTGCCACAGCAGTACCTGCAGTACTTTGATGCCAAGGAACTGGAGGTACAAACTACAATTCACAATGATCAAAGGCTTATTTTGTGAATCTTAGGAATTTGAATTAGGAATTTGAGTTTTTTTTTTAATTTTTATTGGAGGGTTTCTGTAGCCATAGCTAAGTATAAAACCCTTGTCTACATGTGGTCATATGTATCTCTGACCTCCAAATGTCACTAGAAAGATGCATTTGAATGTTTCTTAGTATCAGGTGTAAATAAGACCACAGCTTCTTGACATTTAGTGTCTTGCATATTCTGAACCTGTAATTGTGATGTAGGTGATGCTGTGTGGGATGCAGGAGATTGATCTGGGTGACTGGCAGAGGAACACCATCTACAGACACTACGCTCGCAGCAGCAAACAGATCGTCTGGTTCTGGCAGGTTAGGCTTAATCTCGCACTTTAACACTTCATCATCAGACCACTGATTTAAGAAACCTAAAATATCGTAAATGTGGATATACTGCAATATTGGTTTCTGTTGTCGGTCTGCGTTTAGTTTGTGAAGGAGATCGACAATGAGAAGCGTATGCGACTGCTGCAGTTTGTAACCGGCACATGCCGACTTCCTGTCGGGGGATTCGCTGATCTTATGGGTAAGCGTCATGTCAAACCATTGATGATATATTAGTATACAAGTTATTTTTGTGTTCTGATTAAGGTTATTATATTCTGAAATCGAGTATTGGTAGTAAATTATAAAATGTGAGATATATTAATTTGATCGTTTGTGTAGTCTGAATTTGAATATATAATGTAATATCATCGGTTGACATTTATTTGTGATTGTTTAGACCTGGGTTTTTGAGAAAACTGCAGGGGGTTTGTGATGGAAATGCCTGAACATGTTGGTTTAAAATGCCAGTCCTATCTATTGCACTTTAAAGAATATGTTTATTGATCAGAATGTGTTTTTTTTCTGTAGGGAGCAATGGGCCGCAGAAGTTTTGTATTGAGAAAGTGGGAAAGGAAAACTGGCTGCCGAGGAGCCACACATGGTAAGATCAGAATCAAGTTTTAAATTTCTGTAATGCACAGTATGCAGGCCTGCTCTCACTAAGATGAGAAAAAGATTTTTATGCAATAAAGCAGAAACAATAGCTGCTTTTCCACTGTCGGGCCAATGCGAACCAGGGCTTTAAAGGGGTCAGGCTGGGCTAATAGCCTCAGACCTGTAGCACAGATCCCAAAAGCATCCTTCGTTTCCACCGTTGGGCCAGAAAGCACCGCTGTCCTTCACTTAAACATGCTCGTTGTTAACATGTTATCTCTCCTCTACACTGTTCATTACGGTAAATGTGCTTCTACACTGTTGAATACGGCACGGTGTGCCGGTAGGTTGGCGCATGAGCAGTGTGTGTTCAATCTGCATGCAGGTGACGGTGATGGAAGTTGTGTAAAACTTTGCCGTGCACTGAATAAAGTTGTACGAACTATAAACGTTGTGTTTATTTTGAGTAACACTCATAACACGCCCCTCTGAACAATGTCACACACATTTCACCAACAAATGGAAGTATATCAGAAAACTAATCAGAAAGAAATCACTGGAAACTAGCGAGATCGCAAGACGAACTTGGTAAAAGCGGCCGTTTGTTGGCATTTTTGTTGTTTACTTAAAGATTTAAAACCCAAGCATCAATGCTTTACCACAGTTTTAACAATTATAAGTGATACATTGATTATAATGAATTCATTTGTGTCAAGATGTAATATTAGCCCCACAGAAATAAAGTGTATTCTTCGTTATTTCAGAAAAGAAAAAGGAACATTAGCATCTGTTTCTGTTTATTTGTAGTCACAGGACAGTATGTTTACATCTAATTTAGAAAGAACGATTATTTCTGCAATTTCTCCACCAAAAATATGACCTGAGGAGCTTTATCTCTCTGTGACTATCCCAGTACAGTTATATTATACTTTCAGTCGGAAAGCTCCAGAAAAACTGCATTTGCTTTATTTAATGACAGATGCAGAGCTAAATAGGAATATCAGACAGTCCGCTATAAAGAGACGAGACGTACCAACAGATTAAAAATAATGCTTATATGATTGGTCTGGTTTCTTCGTATTTACCATGTTTACTATAGTAATGGTTAGTGCACATATTCTTTTACATTGCATATAAATAAATAAATATTTCTGCCTTATACTCCTTAAGCCTGGCCCGTTGGCCATGAGGAAGCCCCGAAAGTGACTGACCCAAGCACACGCTTTTGGCCCGATAGTGGAAACGCGGCTAATCTTTATTGTCAGATTCATTCACTTCACAACCAAGATTAAATAATTTACTATCTTCAAGCTACAAATATAGCTGATATAGAGCAGTATTTGGCCAGCTGTTTAGACTGTCCTTTTGGTAGCCCTGCCAGTCTTAGTCCACTAACGGTTTGTGCACGTCCCAGGCTGCCAAATATCAAAACCGCAAACTAACATGCATAGCCTTGGTCACTGATCTTAGCAAGGAGGGGTTGGTATTTAGTCATTTTTTCCAAAAAGGCTATGTCCATATACAAATCATAAACACAACCTACTTCAAGGACTAACAGCTCCTTTCTATCTATATCCACCAACACAACATCAGAGCTGTTGAACCAGTCTGGTATTACTCCTGAATGTTTATACATAGGCATATTTTTTGGAAAAATGTCCTGAACAGAACTGGCAAAGAGATCAACAATACGTTCATGGCGTGCTGTGTATAATCCCTTGTACTTATTACATTCATTCACAATATGAGCAACTGATTCAAGGTGATCAAAGTTATGAGAAACACACACACACAAATTGCTTTCAAATCTATGGGAAACACTGTATAGTTACTAATAATGAATGCAAACATAACTCTTAACGTGTTTATTTGATCTTTTACCCCGCCAGCTTTAACCGTCTGGATCTGCCGCCCTATAAGAGTTACGAGCAGTTAAAGGAGAAGCTGCTGTTTGCCATCGAGGAAACGGAAGGCTTCGGTCAAGAGTGATGCATGCGCACAACATCGCCTTTTTAACACGTTTCCATGACGACACACATCAGCTTTCACCGTCATATCAAAAGCTGCTGCTGCTGCTACTTCAAACCAGGAACGAGGGATAAACGGTGTTAAGTTGGAAGAAAATCTGCCGGCTTAGGCTTTCATTTCCCGTTTTCTGATTTCCGCTGCCTTAGTCAAAGAGCAATGGCCAGACATCGGCTCACTCTATGCACACTGTGATCCTCGACCTAATAATGACTGCCGCTTGTCTCTACTCCAGTGATGCACACGCAACAGACTCTGATGTTTATTTTCCTCTACGACTTGAAGTGTGAGTTTGCATGTGTCTGATCGAGCCTCTTCTGTTGTGTGTTCGTGTGAGGAGGAGGTAGTGCAAGTTACAGTTTTATCACATTATTATTGCCAGTGCAGAATTGCACCTGAACCCTTTTAACGGGATAGTTCACCCAAAAATGAGTGATGTTCATCTGCTGGCCCCAGTGCATCTGACATGTTGGTGTGTTTGTTCCTTCAGTAGAACACAAATGAAGATTTTTAACTCAGCCATCGCTGTCTGTCAGTCGTATATTGCATGTCAATGGGGACAAAATGTATGAGAGTAAAAAAAAAAAAGTGTACAGACAAATCCATATTAAACCCTGACGACACATTACTGATGTCTTAAGACACGAAACGATCGGTTTGTGTGAGATTGTGTATCGTCTACATTGACCTCACTCACCAGAAGTGATTGTGCGCTGAAGGCTGATGGACATAGCGGTGTATTAGCGGTAAAACGTGATATAAATACTGTTGGGTTTCTCACTCAAACTGAACGTTATGACATCAATGTGTCGTCATGAGCCGCAGGGTTTAATATGGATTTGTCTGTGCATGTTTTTTTTTACTCTTCTAGATTTTCTTACCATTGACATGCATTATACAAACAACGGCTGGAGCTCTTCATTTGTGTTTTACTGAAGGAACAAACACACCTACATCTCGGATGCCCTGTGGGTAAGCAGATACACATCACGTTTTCATTTTTGGGTGAACTAACTCTTTAACACATGGTTCATAAGTAAGGTTTGCACTTTATTAGTGAAAACACTGGCCTAATGCAAATCCTGCAACATGCATCAGGTCATATTTCACCTCAGAATAGAAATTGCATGAAGAATATTAGGTGTGCTTTTTCTAGTTTTTACACTATTTTTCGTCAAAACTGACATTATTGTAAAATGCAGGAAAATCTCAGTCTTATTACTTAAAAGGTTTTTTAATATGCAAAATATGATTTCCTTTTATTTTGGGGTGATTATATACAGTACCAGTCAAATGTTTGAGAACATTTGAAGAAGTTTTTCTGCTCATCGGGGCTGCATTTATTTAATCAAAAATACAGAAAAACTGTAATATTATGAAATATTATTACAATTTAAAATAATGGTTTTCTATTTTAATATACTTTAAGATGAAATGTATTCCTGTGATCAAAGCTGAATTCATCATCATTACTCCAGTCTTCAGTGGTCTTTCAGAAATCATACTCATATGAGGATTTATTATCCATGTTGGAAATATTTGTACTGATTAATATTTTCAGGATTCATTAATAAAAAATAAAAAAATAAAAACAAAAAAGAAAGAACGGCATTTAATTAACATTTTTATTTTTGTCACAATATACACTAGCGTTTAAATGTTTGGGTTCGTCATTTTTTTTCTTCCTTTTTTTCCAAAGAAATGAATATTATTCAGCAAGCATGTGTTAAATTGATAAAAGGGTATTCATAATGTTATTTTGAATAAATGCTGTTCTTTTTAACTTTTTATTCATTAATGAATCATGAAAAAAATATTAATCAGTACAAATATTTCCAACTTTGATAATAAATCCTCATATGAGTATGATTTCTGAAAGACCACTGAAGACTGGAGTAATGATGATAAATTCAGCTTTAATCACAGGAATACATTACATTTTAACATATACTCACAAATAAAACCATGATTTTTCAATTGTAATAAAAATGTAATAACAATAATTCACAATATTACTTTTTTTATGTATTTTTGATCGAATAAAGTCAGCCTTGATGAGACGCTGTTGAGCGCTGCTGCATATGCACGTATAGTTGGGTTCACATACAGCAATAGTGCATTAAAACACGCTAATCTAATGTCATCTACACACACCACTGTTAAAACATTCACTTTCCTACCAATCACGAGTTCTCAGTCCACACCACTAATGTCAGCGGATGTAGTGTGAGCATATTCACAGCCAGAAATCTTTTATATCTTTAAAAAATGTTGTTCACCTGGATTTCACAGGAGAAATGTGCTTTATTTTGGAAAATAATAGTGTTTGTGTTGTAGAGATGTGCAGCTTTTGGTCAACAACATTATGCTGGAGATTTAGCCCTGATCTCATGGATATTCTGTGCGTAACCCAGGACTGTAAATACTAGTGTACAAAGAATAACTTCTGATTCAGAGCTAGCAAAGCCGTTTGTTTGTGCTCACTTTAGCACAGATTCTGAGAGGATGCTTCGTTATTTCCACAGGGATTGCAGTTGAATTAAAGCCATTGGGTTGGGATGTCACTTTATTTACTTGTGTGGGTTCAAATGAACCGACAAATGAAGGTCAAGCTGGAAGCTGTCCATTAAACGCCCCACATCTGACGTCACGTGTTTCATGTCTTAATGCATTTTGTAGCTGTGAATATGTAAAGGCCGGATGGATGGATGGATGGATGGATGATCTCTTTATTTTCTTAACACTGTACATCATGTAACGATTAGCCTGCGATCTGTAACACATTAACTTTGAGGAAGGCTGGGTTTCATGATTTGGATTATATTTATTTTTCTTAAGTGAATGTGTACAGTTCAATGATTAATATAAAGAGACCAATTTATTCTCAGCTGAAGAAATAAAAAAATAATTACAAAAATGCATTGCTTCTTTCTTCTTGTTTATTCTATATGTTTAAGATTACCAGTTTGACAAAGTATATTATAATTAATACAGCTCTGAAAAAAATTAGGATACATCAAATTGAGAAATTAATGTTAAGTGGTCTCTTATTTTTTTCCAGAGCTGTATAATATGATGTAATATACAGTCTAATTAATAAATATAGTTATATATTTTTAATACAACATTGTTATAAATGTAAAAATCACATGATTTTGAACATGTTTTAATGAAGTAATAAATGAAATCCATGTTTAAAAAAAAAAAAATATATATATATATATATATATATATATATATATATATATATATATATATATATATATATATATATATATATATATATATACCGTATGTTAAAATGTGGTTTGTAACACTGGCAAAACATTAGACTATTCAATTAATTTATTACTGGGAATATTTAGCATTCGGCTGTGGGCAATTGTCCTTGTTGATATTCAATTATTTATTTTAGAATAAATTTACATAACCCTTACTGCATTCAATTTTAAAGTAAAATGTGTAGCGAAGTGTACAAATTATAAATGATTATTTTAATTCTATTGTTCTTTTATTTCCTTAGTGGATCATATTTTCTATGCTATTGTTTCTTGGATTTTTGAAGACACTCTCCAGATGATTTGATGAAATAAAGTAAATGAAAAGCTGTAGATTCTATGGTTTGTAAACTGATTTTTAACAATACCTTTATTATTATTAATATTATTTATTCCGTAATGATAAACAGAAAGAATCGGAAAAAGCACATCATCTTTATTGGCGCTTTTTACAAAAACAGTGATTTTAAAATGAGAAATCCAGTTCTAGACTACGTTCTAGGACTTCTAGGGTTGAAATTAAATGTCATTAAATTATTTATAAACATAAAAACAGTATTAATCGGATCCTTATACCGTGTTCCGTGTTTCCCCTCGGACTCACTTCTGTATCGTGTTTCCGGTCGGACTCTTCTGGCGTTGCACTCTCTTCCGCTTTGCCTCCATTAAAGACTCAGCGGCGCTTCGCGGGTCAATTTTTAAAACTTGTTTGGCAGAATCCGATATTAATCGGAGCCATCCGAACAGTAAACATGGTAAGACTTCATTGCTTAGCTTATTAGTGTATGATTAAGCAGCTACCTGAATATTTATGTTGGTTAATTAGGGATTTTGAGTTAAAAACGTCTGCGTTTTCGTTACGTTGTTGATGCGTAGAGCAAAACATCTTGCGGTGCTATAAGAAAAACGCAGCCATAAACTCTAAACTTGATATTTCTAAAGCACATTATTTATAGTAGTTTGTTCCTGTAATGCTTGTATAACAAAATACAGAAATCATTGTGTAAAATCCAGTCAAGAGAATGAATGAGCGGTGTTTGTTTGCCCTTGCAGTCAAACTCGCTTAAACCTTTTGATTTAAGTCAGTTAATCGTGCATCATTATATACGTTCTGATGCAAATTAGTTGAATTGTATTATGCAGCAGTACATTTTTTTAAACTGTAACGTTATAAGTTTGCGTTTTTATGTCCTCTGCTCCAGTTGAGGACTTTTATTTTGCTCAACGCCAGTAATGTTTTTGTTAAACGGAATTTAGTGCTGTAGTTATTCGCGGTATTATTTAACGTTTGGTTCAATCTAGTAAATTGTTTTGCAGCACCATTTTAGCGGTATAGTGTTTTGTTTACGTCGATGCCCTCTGCTCCATTTGTGAAGCGCAAACCGGAAGAAGACTTTTATTTCGCTCAAACCGATTAAACGAGAATTTAATTACAATGCTTTAGTCTATAACTTTTTCTCCTTTTAGCATCCAAAGCACAATAGACTGCGAAGTATTGATAATGGTTTATTTCATAATTGACTAAAGCTACACAAGTTCTGGTGTTATTTGTTAACAGAGTCTGCCCACTTAATGGCAATCCCCACTGTCAGCTGGTTGATGTTCCTATGAAACTCCTGTAACTTTAACTGTTTTCTCTTGATTGTCTCTCAGACGGTCGGAAAGAGCAGTAAGATGTTGCAGCACATCGACTTTCGGATGCGCTGTATCCTGCAGGACGGGCGGATATTCATCGGCACATTCAAAGCCTTCGACAAACACATGAACCTGATCCTGTGCGACTGTGACGAGTTCAGAAAGATCAAGTGAGTCCTTATGAAACTTAAAGGGAGTGCATTATGGGATCATATTTGGGTTAACTAACCTTTTAAACTCCGTTATGAACATTTAGCATATTATTAAAGGGTTAGTTCACCCAAAAAGGAAATTGTCATTAACTCCTAATGTCGTCCCACACCCGTAAGACCTCCGCTCATCTTCACACACAGTTTAAGATATTTTATATTTAGGCCGAGAGCGTATGCAAGTGTATGCACACTATACTGTCCATGTCCAGAAAGGGAATAAAAACATCATCACAGTAGTCCATATGAGACATCAGTGGGTTAATTAGAGTCTCTTGAAGCATCCGAAATACATTTGGGTCCAAAAATAACAAAAACTACGACTTTATTCAGCATTGGCTTCTCTTCCGAGTTTGTGTTCAATCCTCAAATAAAGATTCAAACGGTTATGAATCAGTGTATATATTCGGGTCGCGTGTCAAACTGCTGAAATCACGTGACATTGGCGATCTGAATCATGAATCAATATGAAGATGATTTGTTCTGAAGATGAACTGGTGAGTCATTAATGACTTTAATTTAATTTTGGGGTGAACTAATTCTTTAATATTTATCACTCCATGTTCTTCACAGACCCAAGAACTCCAAGCAGCCGGAGCGCGAGGAGAAGCGTGTGTTGGGTCTGGTTTTGCTCCGAGGAGAGAATCTAGTGTCCATGACTGTAGAAGGACCTCCTCCTAAAGACGTGAGTCTGCTTTCGGGGTCGTTTGAATGGCCTTTTCCTGTGAGTGAAGATATTGACGTGCTTTGGTTGTGTCCCGCGACAGACTGGTATTGCCCGCGTGCCCCTGGCCGGAGTGGCTGGAGGTCCAGGAGTCGGCAGGGCTGCAGGGCGAGGCGTTCCCGCCGGAGCACCGATGGCACAGGCGCCCGCTGGACTCGCCGGACCCGTGAGGGGAGTTGGTGGACCATCCCAGCAGGTACATGGTTAACCGTAACTTATCGGTAATAAGTATACAAACAAAATTAATTAATTATGTCTTATTTAATTCTATAGTCTATAATACTGGTTTGCCAACATTGTCGCTATATGATAAATTAAAATAAGCTGATAACATCACCGTTTTCTCCAGAATGACTGTATAGCTGAATCAAATTGTTGCATTATTTTCCTGTTAACACTGCAGCTGCTTTGAAACAGCAACTGGCATTGTGAAAAGTGCTATATATATAATATATAAATGCAGTGTTTGTGACAAGATTTCTGCCAACACCACAAATCAACTAAAGTTTAGCATAAAGTTTATCTGTCTTTGACAGCAAGAACCGTAACTGCGTATGGGATACTTGCCTCCCACATAAAAATGCCTATAGAAGCATGATATCTAGTTTTAGGGTGCGTTCACACCAGTGCTTTGAGGCGAGTTTTATGCGTGCTGAGCACAAGGCATATATCCCATCAGCCTATATTCAAGTCTCCTTATTTGTATGGTGCTTTTCACAATACATAGTTTCAAAGCAGCTTTACAGAAAATGCATGTCTGTTATAATTTAGTGACGTTATCAGGGGTGATTAAGTAATGTACATATACAAATCATAAAAAATCCATTGGTGGATCCATTTTTAGGATTTCTGCTTTGTAAGGATTTTTTTTTAGGG
Organism: Pseudorasbora parva; assembly: GCF_024679245.1. Taxonomy (NCBI): domain Eukaryota; kingdom Metazoa; phylum Chordata; class Actinopteri; order Cypriniformes; family Gobionidae; genus Pseudorasbora; species Pseudorasbora parva. Next base: position 2,788,572 of record NC_090183.1, read on the forward strand.
AAGCACTGCTACTTGGGCGCAGAGATCACGCAACACATTGCGATCGCTCAACACCCGGGAGACGTGAGGATGAGGCGTGATATCTCTGCACCCAAGTAGCAGTGCTTTGCCTGTGCTTCACCCTAATATAGTCCCAAGATAATATCTGCCTAGGAAACCGCCCAGTCATAATCTGCATCTTAAATTAAGCTTGGTTTGGTGATAGCCAGACAGCTATTTTATGCGATTGCTCTGAAAGCCACCTGTCCTTCTCTTTGTAACCCATCGTGTGTGTCTCTCTCTCTCAGGTCATGACCCCTCAGGGTCGAGGCACGGTTGCGGCGGCTGCTGCAGGGGCCAGTATAGCCGGAGCCCCCACACAGTATCCTCCAGGCCGGGCAGGACCGCCTCCGCCAATGGGCAGAGGAGCGCCGCCTCCAGGTAAACATGGCTCTGTGATGCTCAGTTACGGCGTCTGATGGCTGTGCTGATTCGCCGGCTGTGATGACATCAATGTTTTCTGAGGGCGATGACGAGTCCGCTTGTGTGGAAGCAGGATTACACTGAGCTCAGAATCACATGGCTGTGTAACACACACTCATCCTGTTGTGTGATGGTTAATGTTCACCATTATGCTCGTGTCATCCGCAGGTATGATGGGACCTCCTCCAGGTATGCGACCGCCCATGGGTCCACCAATGGGAATGCCACCTGGCCGTGGTGCTCCAATGGGAATGCCTCCCCCTGGCATGAGGCCGCCGCCCCCAGGAATGAGAGGTACTGAGTCTGGTTTCTCCCAAGGTTTATTTTTCTCCATCATGCCCTGATGGAGTTTTGGTTCCTTGCCACTGTCGCCTTTGGTTTGGCTTGCTCAGTTGGGGACTCTCAAATTATGATCCAAGTTATGCTACTAAGTATACAAACAACATTAATTAATTAGGACTTACTGTATTTTCCGGACTATAAGTCGCTCCGGAGTATAAGTCGCATCAGTCAAAAAATGCATCATGAAGAGGAAAAAAACATATATAAGTCGCATTAGGGCAGAGCGGGAGCCGCGCGCGCATGCGAGCACTTTAACTGTAATGAAGAAGAAAAAGAAAGCTACTTGCGGACTTTAAGCAAGATAGCCAGAGCTGAAGGAACGAGTCCACAGACGCTTGAACTCTCTGCCGGGAGAGGCTCAGCCGCGTGACGCTGTGTGAATCGTTCTCCGCTGCATTTTACTACATGCTGTTTGTATCTTGCAGAATAAGATTTTCTTTATGGGGGCATTTTGTTTGTGTTCAGTCTTTCTAAGTTGTCTTTAAGTTAATATTAGGCTACTGGAGCAGCATAGAGCACATTCTCGTGGCTATTCTTATTCTTGTCAGTCAGTATGAATTAAATTTGATATATAAGTCGCACCTGACTATAAGTCGCAGGACCAGCCAAACTATGAAAAAAGTGCGACTTATAGTCCGGCAAATACGGTATTTAATTCTGTAGACTATAATACTGATCTAAAATAGATGGAGTATGATCTATGGAGTAGATCAGTAATAAATACTGATGGAGTTTTGGTTCCTTGCCGCTGTCGCCTTTGGTTTGGCTTGCTCAGTTAGGGACTCTCGAATTATGATCTAAGTTAACCTACTAAGTTTTTTAAACAACATTAATTAATGAGGTTTTATTTAATTCTTTAGACTATAATACTGATCTGCCAACATTGTCGCTATATGATAAGTTGAAATGGGCTAGTGGCATCACTTTTCTCCAGTGCGACTGTACAGCCAAATAAAATTTTGTTGCAATATTGTCCTGTTTAACACTGAAGCTGCTTTGAAACAATTGTCATTGTAAAAGCGCTATATAAATAATTTGATTGATTGAAATCATGTGACCACCGTGGGACCGCCCCCACCGTCAGAGAACCGACAGTACAAATAAAAACTGAACGTGTCGGCTTACTAAAGCATGATCCGAGCGAGAGTCACATCTCAAACACAGCAGGAGTCAGATCTCATTCATCACGAGTGAGGAGAGCTGACAGACAAGAGGCTGGCAGAAGATTTGGTTTTAAAGCTCAATGTTATAGGCCCGCTGAAGTGCCTTGAAACGCTCCACGTTATTCAATGTGTTGACATAATTTCCGCTGAAATGGCTCCAGCTGTTAGCAGCTCCTCCCCTTTTTTGAAACGGCCAATAGCGTTTTGTTAGTGTCAGTTTGACTAGAACCTTTTTGTTTGGTAAAGTGTCCTCTAACCGTTTATCATCTCCTCCGTATCGCTTTGGATTACATCATTTTGTACAGAATTTAAATGGGTCTGATATGTTTGTTGTCTGCCCCGACTCGCGCACATGATCCGTGCTGTGCTTTCGTGTCTAGTCAACGGCTCTCGTCTAGACTGTGTGCCTAGCTTCGGCGTGCGAAACTAACATCACAAATAAAAACTGAACGTGTCGGCTTACTAAAGCATGATCCGAGCGAGTCTCGCATCACAAACGCAGCAGGAGTCAGATCTCATTCATCACGAGTGAGGAGAGCTGACAGACAAGAGGGTCGCGGAACATTTGGTTAACATTCAATGTTAGTGTCTATTAAGTGAGTTTGTTATTGCACTGTTGTTGTTTTTCTTTAAGAATAATAGGCTAATGGTGTTCAATTCAAGCAGCCCGCCCCCGAATTGGCGCTAATTCAAAAATGGAACTAAAATGTGCACTGCTTCACGGAGCACGCGTTTACGGACGAACTGTGTGTGTGCACTGGTGCGTTTTCACTTCATGCATATGGAAGCTTAACTTTCATGGGAATTCATTAAAAGCACTCGCTTTGCCTCCGCTCTGGTGTTGATGTCCGAGCGGCCGTGTGCGTGTTACTTTCGGTTAGATAGAATTAGTGATTTAAAAGCCCAGTCGGTGATACCGGTATTACCGGTGTTGTGTTACTGTGATTAACCAGTGGGAAAATTTGCACACGTAACATCCCTAATGAGAGGTAACGCCCGTTTAGTTGGTTTGCATGCATCTGATTGAAATGCATGCTGTGATTTTTAATTGGTCTTCTGTGTTTCCTCCAGGTCCTCCTCCTCCAGGCATGCGTCCTCCCAGACCCTAGACCTCTGCACTGGGCGAAAGTGCTTGATCCGTCTTTTCCTTTTATAGGAAAATTTGGCTGCAAGTTCTTGTATAGTTTGATTTTTGTATTTTGTTACTTTTTTGTTTTAATAAAGTGTCTGATTTGACAGTTATGTTTTAATATGACTCTTGTGTTACTCAGTGATGCCAATGAAACCTACAATATGCTGAGATGGTTTTGCAACTTGCAACTAAATGGGACACAAAAATGCATTACAGAAGTGCGTAATCACACACTTATAAATGCCATGTTTTTTTAAAGGCATAATGTAAGATTTTTGGATTAAAATATTATGAACACAAAACGTTATATATTTTGTTGACTTGTGTACTTGCACTATCCCAAATGTTTCCAAGAATGTTTAAATCGAGAGAAATAAGCCGTTTTACTAGGGCACGGACTGTGTGTGTTCATCGCCAATCAATGATGACGTGTCTCTTCCTCGGTTTCTGGTTTTATTACTGTAGAAACCATGGAAACAGATGTTTTAATATGCGTTTTATTAGACAGTTGAGCAACTGTTTGACTCTTTTATAGACAGAAACCTATCATTGTTCTCCAGCTCAACACATTTCGTCTTATTGTTAAAATCTAATGTTCTTGATTTACCCTGAGTACCATGTTTTAATTTAGTCTAATATTGATCTAGCTGACTGCAGTGTGAACAAGTGTCTCAGTAGCATTATAACATAAATCTCAACAATAAAATGTTTAATATATAACGGAGCTGTTCCTCCAAATACACACAAGCGGAGTGAAAGCTCTGCCCAATCAAATTCACCAAGCCACGCCTTGGTTTTAAATAAGTGACCTCTAGTTTATGCGTATTTTTTCTTATGGAATCAGTATGCATATAGTTAATATTTAGAGACCTTTTTATAGTTGTACTTAATATTCAAGAACTGTTAAAAGTGGGAAACCTATTGCTTCAATGTTTTGATATTTGCAGAAGAATTCACCTTTTGTTATTAATATGCTAGGTTATTTTATCATACGTTGTACTAAGTGAAAGACTTAAAGAAGTTTCTTATAACAGCATGGATTCAATTCATTGAGACTGAGCCTGCTAGTTTTACTATGATTTAAAGCATTTGTTTAATAAGCATCTGTTCTGTCAGGTTGCTGTCAAATTGATAAATCGTATCCAAAATAAACGTTTGTGTTGTGTATAATAATGATGTATACATACACATTCATGTATGTATTTAAGATCAATGTGCATGGACATACTGTATAGATATATTTATATTATATAAATGGTTTATTTATTATAGTTACTTAAATCTATACATGTATGAGTCAGTATTTATACTTACATCATTATTATACACAACACACACACCTATTGATAACACAATCCTTTATATTGGATGTGATTTATCAGTTTGACCTATAGACCATAAAAATAATTTGACCTTGCACTTGCAACCATGTCAAAATTATTCAAAATATCAACGTATTTGGGGTTCAGATATTGTATATTTTAGGTCTACAACCATCTGCAGTCTCAGCTGACGTCATTTTTAAAATAAAAATATAATTTTAATTGTAAATGTTCAACTTCTCAATGCTTTGTCGGTGGAAGTGTCGTGTTTACCACTAGTCTCGTCCTCCGCGCCTGTAGGCGTCAGTGTCGCTTCATGTGTCCGCGGCAGCCGCTGAAGAAGAGCCGCGTGTGAATGACGCCCATCCGCTGCGCCGCTGCGACACACGTGTGTGTTTATGAACATGCAGCGCTGTTAGTGTGTCAAACACACGCGATTATATGTTTATGATTGGTGGGACTAAATGAACAAGTATCTGTTATGAATATAAATATATAAGATACGATATACGTCATATATAGTCACTAATAATAGTTATTAACCGTCTGTTTTAGTCATCAGTCAGTTTTATTTGGCGACTGCAGCGCAAATATGTTTTCCGATATGGATCTGATCAGAACTATTGATGATAATGACGACGTGCCGGAGGAGCCGGACTCAGCATCTGATGATGAAGCCGTAAGTTCACTTCACACTTCACATTCAACATGTTTTGGGGGGTCTGTACCATGGTAAAAGATTTACCATGCTTTGGGGTACTACTGTGGTATTACCACGTTTTGTGATGTGCATCACATAGTAAAACTACTTTAATTGGGGGTTTACCATGTTTTAAGCCTCATACTGTGGTAATACCATGTTTTGGGATGTGCATCATGGTAACGTTAGTAGTATGTTGTTTGAAGATCTAGTACTGTGTTTTGGGGAACATACCGTGGTAATACCATGTTTTGTGGCATAGATCAGGGTTATACTATGTTTTTTGGGGGGATTTACCATGTTTTGTGGTAATACCATGTTTTGTGATGTGCATCACATGGTAAAACTACTTTAACTGGGTATTAACCCTGTTTTAAGCCTCATACTGTGGCTACTAATATCATGTTTTGTGTTGTCATTTTTATTCCGCTTATTATGGAGACTTACCATGTTTAGACACTCATACTGTGGTAATAGCATATTTTGAGCCTTATACTGTGGTAAGACCATGTTTTGTGATGTGCATCACATGGTAAAACTACTTTAACTTGGAATTTACCATGTTTTGAGCCTCCTACTGTGGTAATACCATGGTTTTGTGACCTGCGTCATGGTAATACTACTTTATAAGGATATTTACCATATCTGAGCCTCATAATGTGGTAATACCATGATTTGTGATGTGCATCACATGGTAAAACTACTTTAACTGGGTATTAACCCTATTTTAAGCCTCATACTGTGGCTACTAATATCATGTTTTGTGTTGTCATTTTTATTCCACTTTATATTCCTCATAATGTGGTAATACCAATATTTGCACTTTGAGATTCTTCGGAATGAAAAGTGCATTATAAATAAAATCTATTATTATTATTATAAAGCTACTTAACTGGGAATTTACCCTGTTTTGAGCCTCCTACTGTGGTAATACCATGGTTTTGGGATGTGCGTCATGGTAATACTACTTTATAAGGAGATTTACCATATTTTGAGCCTCATACTGTGGTAATACCATCGTTTTGTGATGTGTATCACATGTTAATATACTACTTTATATGGAGATTTACCATGTTCAGACATTCATTACTGTGGTGTGGTAATGCCATGTTTTGAGCCTCGTATGTGAGTGTGATAATACTCTGTTTTGGGATGTGCATCATGGTAATAGTATGTTTTTTGAGAGTAACACTGTGTTTTGGGGAACATATTGAGATACGGGTAAATACGTCACTTGTTTTTTAATAAATCTTTTTAATGAATGATTCAATGACTCCACTTGTCAATGTAATCAATACAATCTTAATTTGAGTTACTTTCAAAAGGTGATTCGATCTATTTTGATCACAATCGCGGAGTTGCAGTCATCTGTGTTGTCAAAGGTTTAATAGAAGAGGCAAATGGTTTTCATTCTGACATGAGATCACGTGCGCGTTTGAATCGAGATCACCATCTTTTAACGATTAATCGCACAGCTCTAGTGCACCATGTAAATGCCATTGCACATGAATTTCTTCACCATTTTTAAGCATTTCCATCTGATGGCATCAGTATAGCACGGACTCACCTGAGATGATGTGTGTGTTGGTCAGGATCAGCCCATCGTGTTGAGTAAAGAGAAGCGGGCTCTGAAGGGCCGCAGCGTCGGAGACTTCAGCGCTGACTTTGAGTTTGGAGAGCGGGACGGGCTGTACAGCGGCGACTGGGCGATGGATGACGTGATGGCTCAGCTGAAGAAGAGGGTGAGACACACACACACACACACACACACACACACACACACACACACACACACACAGGTTTGTTTCACTATATTAGTGAGGACATTACATAGACTTCCATTGATTTTATATCAGGTTAATGATAATTTCTATCCCCTAACCCAACCCCTATCCCTAAACCTACCCATCACAGAAACATGTGCAGAACAACAGATTTATATAAAAACATGTTCTGGACGATTTATAAGCCTTTTAAACTAGTGAGGACCAGTCCAATGTCCTCACTAGTGGGTCATTTTCATGTTTTACTATATAAGTGAGGACATTTGTGTCCTCACAATTATTGCCAAACAAGGAACGCGCACACACACACACACACACACACACACACCCTATCCCTAAACCTACCCATCACAGAAACATGTGCAGAACAACAGATTTATATAAAAACATGTTCTGGACGATTTATAAGCCTTTTAAACTAGTGAGGACCAGTCCAATGTCCTCACTAGTGGGTCATTTTCATGTTTTACTATATAAGTGAGGACATTTGTGTCCTCACAATTATTGCCAAACAAGGAACGCGCACACACACACACACACACACACACACACACACACACACACACACACACACACACACACACACACACACACACACACAGCAGACTGACTGATGCATGTTTCTCATGGTGGCTCTTCATCCTCTTTTTCCAGAGAGCGGCCACGACTTTGGATGAAAAGATCGAGAAAGTAAGGAAAAAGCGCAAAATTGAGGTAAGACGATGTTGAGTCGAATCACCTTTATATAAACAACGCTTTATACAATTTACATCAAAACTGCTTCAAAACACTTAAATAAATGTTTTATAATTTATTATTAGTGTACTTATTATTAGTATTATTATTTTTATGTTGAAACATGTAGGGCTGCCCCCAAATAGTCGACTAAACGTTAGTCGATATGAAGAGGCCTTGGTCGAATACATTTTCATTAGGTGGTTAGTCGGAAAAAAAAATCCTGTGAAAAAATTATGCAATCAGGAGCTGTGCAGTCACGCCCGTTTCACACATACTCCGTCTACGCAACACGCACCGCACACGGAGTATGACATGACATCAAAGCAACGATTGGTCAATGAGACCTCGCGCCTCGCGGTATACCAAAGCGCACTTGTGGGAGAGGTGTCTGGCTGATGCTAATAATTATGTCAGGAAAAAAGTCCAGGGATCATTTTGAAAAGTCGAAGGATGACCCTAAAAGGGCTGTTTGCAAACTCCACAGGCAAACATTTGCCCACTCGTCAACATCGAATATGTCTTATCATTTAAAACATGTAAGTAGTAACGTTTCCTTATAGTGTTTCTGTTTGCTGTCTGTTAGGCTATATAAAAAAACGAGTATTTTTATAATGGGTAGGCTATAAAAATAAATAAATACATATTATTTTTATTTATTTGTTTTTATAAAATGCAGAAGTTGTTTTTTAATTCTGTAAGAAAAATTAGTCTGATGTTTGCAACTTGTTGTTTCAGTTCAAGACTCATCCGTCGTCTTAATGGCAGTTTGCGGCTTTGCTCTGATATTTTTGATCTGTTAGTGTTCTTTAAATGATTTGTTCTGCATTTTGTCTTAAATATAGTTGTTCTAAACAATTTAATCTAACACTTGTTGGCTGTTGATTTGTTTGCCGCCGCCTTTTTTTATTCTAAGTTTTGGCGTTGTGCGATGTGCCATGTGCATGTATTAGCTTGTTCATTTTTGTTAATTTTCCTTTTGAACAATATAAAAAGTATATACATTTTCCACTGTATTTTTATACCAAACAGCGTTTTAGCTACAGTACTTGTTTTGTACTAGGCCTAAGTTATAATACGTGTATTTAATTTATTTTAAAGAACGAATTGTAGTTTATTTTATTCAAAACTGTTTTTTTTGTTGTTGTTTTTTTTGGGACATGTAACTGTTACAGTTTGCATTTCTGATAATAAATTATTAAAATGCACAGGCGGTCTGATTGCTGTTTTTAATGTTATTTTTAGCCGATAACGGCCACTGATTTGTGTCCGTAAGCGCTGTAGGCTATACTTTAAATGCTTTACTATTCTGTTTTAAGCACTTCATTTTTATTTTGAACGCGCTAATATCATGCTTTAGCATTCTCTGTCATAAGGAAGTGTTAAACTTCAACTTGGACTATACCTTTCCTTGTATATACGCAAGTTTTTATAATAATATCATAAATGAATGATTATTCGAGTAATCGCTAAAATGCAGGAGTGTTAGTCGACTAGGAATATCTTTAGTCGGGGGCAGCCCTAGAAACATGGCTGCATTCTACCGAAGGATGTTTTATTTTTATATCAGACCACTATTGTGGATCTGACCATTGTATTTTATTTTATTATCTTTACAACTGTTTTAACTATCCATGTTTTTAATTTTTAATTCATCCACATGGTATTCTTTTTTTCTCATGCATATGTTACCACTATTTTAGTTAATTTCTATGTAAAGCACTTTGAATTGCCATTGGGTCTGAAATGTGCTAGACAAATAATCTTGCCTTGTATGACAGAAGTTGAAAAATAAAACATTTAATGAATTAAATATACAGCGTTATATTTATCTCAGCTGAGTTGGTTTGGTTCTCATCTGATGCGGATCGTGTCAGTGCTAATCAATAATAATACTGAATACTAAGTGTCTTGTTTTGAACACTCAATATTCAGTAATATAAAGTTGTCAGTTTTATGAATTATAGTATTTATTTGCTATAGTTTATAGTTTGGAAATAATTAATTATAATCAACTTAAAGTGTTTTTGTCATATTAATGCGTCTGCAGGAGAAAACTAAAAAAAATAAGAAAACAGAAGCTCCAGCCTCTAAACCGGAAAAAGATGATGACGACGATGAAGAAGAAGAAGAGGAGAATGATGAAGAAGAGGATGACAACAATGAAGAATCCCCTGGAGGAGGTGATGATGATGATGATGATGATGATGAGGTGGAGGAAGATGAGTTCTCATCAGGTGATGAAGAGGTGTTGAAAAAAGCAGGTATGTGGAAGGACACTCATTATTAATGTTCTATACGAACATCTTTCACATGTTTCATACTCTCTTTTCTTCCAGACACTTTGAGAGAAAAACAGAGGAAGGGCAAGAAGAAAACAGACATTGTGAGTATGAATGTGTTTGATTGTCGTATCACATTTCTGTGGTTGTGGTTTTGTGGAGGCGTTCAGAGTTTCACTCCTGCGCTCTCTTCTAGCCTGAGGCGTTTTTTGAAGACGCTTCGCAGTTTGACGAGAATCTCACATTCCCAGATATGAATCTGTCCAGACCTTTACTGAAGGTGAGAGTGATGTCATCCTTCATTAAAAACACACACACACACACACACACACACACACACACACACACACACACACACACACACACACACACGCACACACACGCACACACACATAAATTCTCTCGCTCTCTCTCTCTCGCTCGCTCGCTCTCTCTCTCTCATTCTCTCTCGCTCGCTCTCTCTCCTTTCTCTCTCTCCCTCTCTCTCTCTCGCTCGCGCTCTCTCTCTCTCCTTCTCTCTCGCTCGCGCTCTCTCTCCTTTCTCTCTCTCCTTACTCTCTCTCTTTCTCGCTCTTTCTCGCTCTCTCGCTCTTTCTCGCTCTTTCTCGCTCTCTCTCTCTTTCTCGCTCTCTCTCTTTTTCGCTCTCTCTCTCTCTCTCCTTCTCTCTAGCTCGCGCTCTCTCGCTCGCTCTCTCTCCTTTCTCTCTCTCCTTTCTCTCTCTCCTTTCTCTCTCTCCTTTCTCTCTCTCCTTTCTCTCTCTCCTTTCTCTCTCTCCTTTCTCTCTCCTTTCTCTCTCTCTCTCTCTCTCCTTTCTCTCTCTCCTTTCTCTCTCTCCTTTCTCGCTCTCTCTCTTTCTCGCTCTCTCTCTTTCTCGCTCTCTTTCTCGCTCTCTCTCTCTTTCTCGCTCTCTCTCTCTTTCTCGCTCTCTCTCTCTCTCGCGCTCTCGCTCTCTCTCTCGCTCAGACACACACACACACACACACACACGACTTGGTGATATAGATAAAACTTGATACCACTCATTCTTTTATGTTCTTTCCATCAGGTTTGTCTAAATAATTACTTTATAAGTAGTCATAATTTTTAAATTCTATTTTTTAAATGGTAATACCAAGCCAGTTCTAATAAAGTTGTTTACATATATTTGTTTATATATTACATATATTTTGTATTGAATAATTGTAGTGATATGTCACAATTTTAGTTTCTTTCTGTATTTTTTATTTTTATCAAATAAATGCAGCCTTGGTGAGCAGAAGACATAAAACACTTTTAATTGCTACTATATGTTGATTATTTCACAAATTATGATAATTAATTGTAATTTCATGTAATACACTTTTCATATACTCACTTTTATACCAATATATAGTAATCTTGTAATGCTAGTGACCATTTGTGATCACTTTTGCGCCTAGTAATGTTGGTTTAAGCTACAAAATGAAGATGTAAAGTAGCTTTAGGGCCGATGACTTGAAGATTTTGTAATAATGATTTTTGATAAATGACCTCTTTTACATTCTGTTTTTAAAATGGTGAACAGAATTGCATAAAAATGGCCCTACAGTAGAGGATGTACAGTGTTTCCGTCTCACATTCATTTCCTCGTGTGTGTGTGTTTGTGTGTTCAGGCCATCACTGCGATGGGCTTTAAGCAGCCCACTCCTATCCAGAAAGCCTGCGTCCCTGTGGGGCTTCTGGGAAAAGACATCTGTGCATGTGCCGCCACGGGCACCGGTAAGACTTCCACTTCTGCCTGTGTTTGATTTGACCAGAAAGAATGAATATGAGTATCAATAAACATACCTGTGTTCAAAGCCACGGTAAAATCACATCTGTTGAGTTCTAACCGTGGGCTTTAATGACGGGGGGCTGAGTCCTGTGTCTGTCAGTAGATGACTTGTATATGTATGTTTTAAACAATTCACTTGTTTGTTGTCTTTTTCTTTTTTAGTCTGTGATTGTGAAGCAATTTGGGCAATGTGTTGTATTAAACCATGGGTGTCGGATTTATTGTGTGTGTGTTTGTGTGTGTGTGTGTGTGTTTGGACAAACCCACCCACTTTTTACCACCAATGATATTCGACCCACTCTCTTTTATCATCTCTAATTCAGAAACCGAGAAACACCTTTTAGTAAACACGTTAGACGCTTTATTTCCACTTTGCTAACATTTTCTCAATTTTTATTTTTAAATAAATGCCTTTCTGATCTGATATGTAATGAGAAAAGGAGTAAAGCGAGTGTAGCAAAAGGCGGATTTGAACCTCTGATCGGTTTGTGTCAACTTGATGACATGCGTCTCTTACCCCTAGACTACAGCCACGGTTAATAACTCAGTGATTTCTGTAATTTAGTCTGGCCCAATCAATTGTTTAGTAAACGTTGGTATATGGCATCTAATGTTACTCCAGTAAAAAAAAAAAAAATCTGAGAGAGAGGACCCACACCCTTTGTTTGCTTATGACGCCCATTTATTAAACTGTGCTATACAAATGCAAAAAAAGACGAAAAATGAGTGTCATTCAGTTGATGACTCTGTTGTGTGTGTCAGGTAAGACGGCGGCCTTCATGTTGCCGGTTCTGGAGCGTCTGATCTATAAGCCGCGGGAGACTCAGGTGACGCGTGTGCTGGTTCTGGTGCCGACCCGAGAGCTGGGCATTCAGGTGCACACCGTGGCCCGTCAGCTGGCACAGTTCACCAGCATCAGCACCTGCCTGGCAGTGGGTGAGGGGTCTGAGTGTTTATTACTTTAAAATTAAAAGTTCAAATATAAAAGCCACTTCAGTTTAAGGATTTGGCATAATACAAATTCCTATTTTCCCTATTTTTATGTCAGTTTCTTAGTAATTGTTCATCCTATTATTGTTTAACCTGCCACGGCAACTTTCTAATTGAGTTGTTTGCCTAATGAAATTTTATTTCAGCTTTATGAAAAGATTTGGTAGTTTTATGTGCTTTTTTCTTTCTTTCGTTCTCTCGCTCTCTTTTGCTCTCTCTCTCTCTCTCTCTCTCTCTCTCTCTCTCTCTCTCTCTCTCTCTCTCTCGCTCTCTTTTGCTCTCTCTCTCTTTCACACTCTCTCTTTCGTGCTCTCTCTCTCTCTCTCTCTCTCTCACTCTCTTTTGCTCTCTCTCACTCTCTCTCACTCTCTCACTCTCTCTCTTCTCTCTCTCTCTCTCTCTCTCTCTCTCTCTCTCTCTCTCTCTCTCTTTTGCTCTCTCTCTCTCTCTCTCTCTCTCTCTCTCTTCTGCTCTCTCGCTCTCTCTCACTCTCTCTCTCTCTCTCGCTCTCTTTTGCTCTCTCTCTCTTTCACACTCTCTCTTTCGTGCTCTCTCTCTCTCTCTCTCTCTCACTCTCTTTTGCTCCTCACTCTCTCACTCTCTCTCTCTCTCTCTCTCTCTCTCTCTCTCTCTCTTCTCTCTCTCTCTCTCTCTCTCTCTCTCTCTCTCTCTCTCTCTCTCTCTTTTGCTCTCTCTCTCTCTCTCTCTCTCTCTCTCTCTCTCTCTCTCTTCTGCTCTCTCGCTCTCTCTCACTCTCTCTCTCTCTCTCTCTCTCTCGCTCTCTTTTCTCTCTCTCTCTCTCTCTCTCTCTCTCACTCTCTCACTCTCTCACTCTCTCTCTCTCTCTCTCTCTCTCTCTCTCTCTCTCTCTCTCTCTCTGTCTCTCTCTCTCTCTCTCGTGCGCATGTGCGGAGTGATTGTGGCAGGGAGTGTGTGAACGGAGAGTGTGTGGAGAACCTGAGTAAGTTTCAAACTTTTCCTTTCCTAATTATAACATCGGATATTGTTGAGGTTTAGTTGTAGGGGTTGTTGTAGCTGATTTATCAGCCTAGCTGGTAAGATGTCCTCAAATTCGGACGGTTTTTCCAGTTTGTCTGCTCGACATGCGTGCAAGTGCATGCCGGCAGACGAACTGATATCTGTTGAGAGTGTTTTAATTGTTATTGGTAGGGAGATAGGCGCACAAAACATTATGTCCGCCTCTAGAATGAACAAATCAATAGTTGTATTTCTAAAAGAAGTGGAAATGGTCGATCATTTAGTGGAGTGTGGTTTGACTATTCAGAATGTGTTTGTTCCGGTTTTACCGTTGTCTAATCTCTCTAAAAAGGTGATGCTGTCAAATGTACCCCCGTTTATTTCCGACAAAGCGCTCGAATCTATTTTAGCTCGCTATGGAAAATTGATTGGGTCAATAAAAATGATTCCTTTAGGATTGAAAGCTCCAGAGTTGAAGCATGTTATGTCATCCAGACGTCAGGCCCTGATGATACTAAATGCAGAATTCGCAATGCTGGATGTGTCTGTTAAATTGTCAGTGTTTGGTAAAGATTATACGATCTTTATCAGCACGGACACTATGAAATGTTTTGTTTGTGGAAAACATGGGCACATTAAAACAGCTTGTCCTGTGGCTAGAGGTCAACATGCAAACAATGTTGCGGAATCGAATTCAGTGCAAATTTCAAATGCTCCGGATAATAATGAGGATTCGGTTCGGCTGACTCATGAAAACACAGCTGTTGATTCGAACGCTGAGGTTTCCGTGAGGACAGGGAATGAAGAGCATTTGAATCAAGGCTGTAGTGCTGAGAGTACAGATGCGAAGATATCTGATATAACGCATAGTGAAGTGATGAATACTGTGGAGGCTGATGGTGAGTTAGAGCCATCAGATGGGTCCAAAGTAAGTGATGTCTTGAAGGAATCAAACAGCGATATGAGTCCTGACGATATTGATTTGTCCATTGAAAAAACTTTATCTCAGGTTACTGAAAGTGATTTGGAGAGTGAGTGTTCAGACCTAATTACTGACGAATTGACTGAATTAAATTCTCAAGAAAACATAGCCGGGAGATTCACAAAGCTTCGCTATTATACTGTGGAACAGCTAAATGAATTTTTGAACGAAACAAAAAATCAGAAAAAAACAAAGGTTGAAAAGTTCTTTCCTGATTTAAGGCTCTTTGTTGAGTCCTCACTCCTTGCTATGAAGAAAGCAACAATGGAGGAATTAGATCAGCCTAAGCGCTATCGGTTAAAGAAGTTTGTGAGTGCTGTCAGAAAAAGAGTAAAGAAAAGCTCCTAAAGAATTAATATGTACTGTAAACTTCATCAATACTGGATTTTATTATTTCTCTCTCTATTCATCCTGATGGTGTCTTTTAACATCGGATCCTTAAATATTAATGGTTGCAGGGATGTAAGAAAGAGAGTAACATTATTTAAGTATTTGGAACTTAAAAAAGCAGATGTAACTTTGTTACAGGAAACTCATACTGATGCCTGTAATCAAGCAGATTGGATAAATGAATGGGGTGGCAATATTAGTCTTAGCCATGGCACAAGTCTTAGTGCTGGGGTTGCTTTTTTAATCTCAAAGCGAGTCAAAGATACGCCTGTCTTTTTAGAAATAATACCTGGAAGGCTTTTGCGAGCAGATATAAGAATAGATGATAATAGTTTTTCTTTTTTTAATGTTTATGCTCCTAATATAGGAAGCGAGCGTGGCACTTTCTTTCTAAAGCTTTCTGAAGAATTATTGAAGTGTTCTGGAGATAGGATTGTAGTGATAGGTGGTGATTTTAATTGTACTGTGGACCATACATTTGATAGGAATCATAAAGAGCCTCATTGTGGTTCAGCAGAGGTTTTGAAATCCATAATTCGTAGGCATAATCTGGCAGATTTGTGGAGGGATACATTTCCCCATGTCAGACAGTATACTTGGTTGAAAGTTAATTCACACAGAGTATCTGCAGCAAGATTAGATCGGTTTTATATTGAAGAATGTAATAAGGGAAGATTTTTTGGTAGTTGTATCTCACCTACATCTATGTCAGATCATCATTATATTTCTATGTCTATGTCTGTTTTGTCACCGAAACCCTATCAGTCACACTGGCACTTTAATAATAGATTACTTCAAGATCACTCTTTTGTGCACTCTTTTGGTGTTTTTTGGAAGTCTTGGAGAGAAGAGAGAGCTAGTTATTCATCCCTAAGTCAGTGGTGGGATTTAGGAAAAGTGCAGATAAAGGATTTTTGTCAACAATATACAGCGAATAACACTGTTAACTTGAAAACAAAGATGAAGATAATAGAAGAAAAAATTCTTCAGCAAAGCATCCATAAAGAGGGAGGTGGATTATTATCATCAGTTGACATCATCAATGAGAACAAATGCCTTCTGAAGGATTTATTGGTGGAACAGGAAAAAGAAACTCTTGTCAGAATGAGATATCTAACGTGTAATGAAATGGATGCACCAACTGCCTTTTTTTTTGGACGGGAGAAGAAGTCCAAAGAGCAGACATTCTTTCACAAATTAAGACTCTCTAATGGCAAAGAAACAACTAATCAAGGAGAAATCATGTCTTCTGCTTTGTCTTTTTATGAGGAACTGTATCATTCAGAGCTCTGTGATGAAGCAGCAGCGGATGAATTTCTTCAGGAACTTCCACAGTTGTCTAAGGAGGAGGGGAAAGAACTGGAAGGATTCGTAACTTTCTCTGAGTTTTCAAGTGCTGTGAAAGAACTGAGCAGTGGAAAATCTCCTGGGCTGGATGGTCTCTCTGCTGATTTTTTTAAAAGCTTTTGGGATACGCTTGGGAATGACTTGTATGAGGTTTTTTTAGAATCATTTAAGCAAGGTGTTTTACCCCTAAGCTGTCGAAGAGCGGTATTGACATTAATCCCTAAGAAAGGAGATCTTGGACTCTTAAAAAACTGGCGTCCTGTGTCGTTGTTGTGTACTGATTTAAAAATTTTGTCAAAAGCTATAACTAACAGGTTGAAAAGATGCATGGCAACTATAATTCATGAGGATCAGTCATACTGTATTCCTAAACGGACGATTTTTAACAACTTGTTTTTGATAAGAGACATTATTGAAGTTGCCAAAAAACATCAAATTGATATTGGACTCTTTTCTTTAGATCAGGAGAAAGCTTTTGACAGAGTGGACCATTTATACCTACTAAAGACTCTGAAGGCCTTTGGATTTGGTCCACATTTTGTCTCTTGCATTAAGCTGCTATACAGTGAAGCATTTAGCATGCTCAGGATTAATGGTTGTTTAACCAGACCTTTTGCAGTAACAAGAGGTATACGCCAAGGATGCCCTCTTTCTGGACTTCTATATTCTATTGCTATTGAGCCTTTGCTGTGTTATTTAAGGAAACGTTTATGTGGTTTTGGTGTTCCTGGTTCTTCAGGAATCCCACCTGTCAAACTTACAGCTTATGCGGATGACATAACTGTATTTATTAGAAACTCTGAGGACATTGATGCCTTGACTTCTAGTCTTAAAACATTTCAAAAAGCCACATCTGCTAAAATTAACTGGGAGAAGTGCACATCCTTGCTGTTAGGTGATTGGCAAAACTCAGACACTCCTTGTCTTCCAGAACATTGTCAATGGAGTAGGAATGGTTTTAAAGTTCTTGGAATACATTTTGGAACTGATGATTACATGAAAAGTAATTGGGAAGGCCTAGCTGACAAAGTTGTCGGGAGACTACAGAAGTGGAGATGGATCCTCCCGAAGCTATCTTATAGAGGGAGATGTTTAATTGTGAATAATTTAGCAGCTTCGATGTTGTGGCACAGATTTACAGTGTTGGATCCTCCTGAAGAGCTGCTGGTTGTAATTCAAAAGGCCTTTGTCAACTTCTTTTGGGATGGCTATCATTGGCTTCCTCCTGGAGTTTTGTATCTTCCAGTGATAGAAGGGGGACAAGGTTTAATACATTTAGAAGCAAGGCTTAAGACAATGAGACTCCAAACACTACAGAAGTTATTATACTGTTCAGACACAATACCTTGGATTGCATTCGGGTTGTCTGTTCTGCAGAATATTGGTGGAATTAGTTTAAATAAGCAGTTGTTTTTAATTGAGAAATCTTTTGTTTCGAAAGCAAATTTTTCTTTTTTTAATTTTTATGCATCTGTTTTTAAAGCTTGGCAACTGTTTAAAATGCTTAGAAAAGAAGATGAACATTATGGTGTTTTAGAACCCTTATTCTTTAACCCTCTTTTTAAAACCAGCTTTCCTCTTTCGAGTTCAGTGATTGATAGGTTTTTAAAAACCGGAATAGCTACTGTGGAGGACCTGATTGACATGACAAAAGGTCGGTGGCATATGGCTAAATCGATAGCTGATAAAGTTGGAATTAGATCAGAGAGATATGTTGAAGAGTTAATTGAGGATCTTAAAAAATCTTTCCCTCAAAGGTTTTTGACTTATGTAAATAATTTTATTGATAAGGGTGAAATGTTTTTGTCATTTCCGGATCTCAGAGTTAGCATGAGTTCTGAATTGGATCTAAATGATACTTTATTGAAGGGGTATGAAGATGTAATCTTTCACAAAGTTGATAAAAAGATGTTATATTGCATGTGTGTGAAATCCTTGTTTTACAATCAATTGAAAAAACGCATTGACACCAAATGGAGAGAGTTTTTATCAGTTTCTTCAGAAATAACTCCATCATGGCGGTGTCTGTACAAGCCCCCTATTCCTAAGCGGTCCGGAGATCTCCAGTGGAGACTACTCCATTGTGCTGTGGCAACAAATAGCCATGTGTCAAAATTCAATGGAATGGTTCTGTCTGCATGTCCTTTTTGTGATATTTTTGATACTGTTTTTCATTTATTCTATGATTGTTTTAGATTAGCTCCTTTGTTTGACTTGCTGGATAAAATATTTACTAAGCTTGGCTTGATGTTTACAAGAAATATGTTCATCTTTGGGGTGAAGTATAAGAAAGAATGGAAGGCTCAGTGTACACTTGGCAACTTTCTAGTAGGACAGGCAAAGTTGGCCATTCTGAAAACTCATAAGTGTAAGAATGATGGACAAAATACTGACTTGCTTGGAGTGTTTAAAACTTTGGTAGAGTACAGGGTTGCTGTTGATCATGCATACTGTATAATAACTAATAACATGTACTTCTTTGATGTGAGGTGGAGTGTAAAAAATGCTCTTGTGGTAAGAGACGAAGTTGGAGAGCTATTTTTTAATTGGTAATGTGTATTAAGTCACGTTAACATTGTTAATTTATTGTTTGATTAAAAGAGTTTTAAAAGTCAAAAGTCTCTCTTTTGCTCTCTCTCTCTCTCTCTCTCTCTCTCTCTCTCTCTCTCTCTCTCTCGCTCTCTTTTGCTCTCTCTCTCGCTCTCTTTTGCTCTCTCTCTCTCTTTTGCTCTCTCTCTCTCTTTTGCTCTCTCTCTCTCTCTCTCTCTCTCTCTCTCTCTCTTCTGCTCTCTCGCTCTCTCTCACTCTCTCTCTCTCTCTCTCTCTCTCTCTCTCTCTCTCTCTCTCTCTTCTGCTCTCTCGCTCTCATTTTCTATTTCAGTTTTTGTGTAATTTTATAATTTTAGTACTTCAACCTAAACATATTTTATTTCAGAAAGTTGCCAAGGCATTTCTACTTCTACTTCTTTTTTTCTTTTCTTTTTTTTGCAATAGTTTTAAAGCTTTGGGGGGGTTTATGTGCCCTTTTTATGTTAGTTTTTAGATTTTACTACATACTTTAGTTAATATAATAATTGTATTTCATTTCAACATTTTTGATTTTTTAACAAATTTCAAACGTTTTAAAGCTTTTATTAGCTTTTGCTTCATTTTAATATTTCTGTTTGTCTTTTAGTTTTTGTTTTAGTACTTTTAGAAATTTAACCTAAACTAAAGTTGCCAAGAAAACAACATCTGATTTTCAAGTTTAATGTTTTCATCTAAATATTATATTTTATTATATTTCGACTTTATTCATTTTATATTAAAATATATATTTTTTAAACTTTTATTTTTATATAGTTTTAGTAATTTTGGTATTTGCTTTTGTAATTTTCATGAATGTATATATTTCTTTTTGCCTTTAATTTATTCCCATTTTAGTTTTAGAAACTGTAGTACTATAACCTACATATTATTTCAGTTAGTTGCCAAGGCAATGTTTCTAAACAAATTTTATTTTATTTCAGCTTTTTAAACTTTTTTTTTTTCTAAGTTGTTTTAGGTTTAGTTGACAATAACCAGTGGATATGAATGACTCTTTTGCTTTAATTCTTGTTATTGCTCATCCTTGTCATTGCATTCAAAAAGACATCTGTAAGGTGTGATGTAGAATGAAGCAGTTTTGGAAATGAAGGCAGGAAGTGCTGACATGTTTTGTGACGCTGTGTCAGGTGGGCTGGACCTGAAGTCTCAGGAGGCGGCGCTGAGGGTCGGGCCGGACGTCCTGATCGCCACACCTGGGCGTCTCATCGACCACTTACACAACACGCCGTCATTTGAGCTCAGTCAGATCGAGATCCTCATCTTAGACGAGGCCGACAGGTGAGAGGGGAACTCCTACAACTGTGACTATAAAGTGTGGCCGTTTGTTTAGACGTGTGTGTTTGTCTTAGGATGCTGGACGAGTACTTTGAAGAGCAGATGAAGGAGATCATCAGGATGTGTTCCTATCAGAGACAGACCATGCTGTTCTCAGCCACCATGAGTGAGGAGGTGATGCTTCAGATTTACTGCAACATTATTTCACAGCCAATCATGTGTTCTGAAACAACGCTCTGTGTCCACTGTTGAAGGTTTGAAATCAAATTATGTCATGCAAGTAGTTGAAAGAATAAGATAGATTGAAGGATGATTGACAGATGGATAAATAAATGGATGAATGGAAGAATACACATTACAAAAAGTCGTTACAAAGCCCATCTCACTACAGCGGCTCTACTATCATTTAAGAAGAGGCCAGAATAATCTTTGTGTGCAAAAAACTAAATAACGACTTATATAGTGATGGGCCGTTATGAATCAGTGAATCGATTCATGATTCGTATTACCAATGTCATGGGATTTCAGCAGTTTGACCAATGATTCGAATCATGAATCGATTCACTGATTCATAACAGTTCGAAGCTTTATTTAGAAATTGGTCATTGAAGGCCTTTCTGAGCCATCGGATTTCAACACTAATATCTTCATCTGTGTGTGAAGATGAATGGAGGTCTGACGGGTGTCCAACCACATATGGGTGAGGAATAAATGGCAGAATTACATTTTTTAGGTGAACTAACCCTTTAATATCTGGTTTCAGGTGAAGGATCTGGCGTCGGTGTCGCTGAAGCAGCCGGTGAGGATCTTCGTCAACAGTAACACAGACGTGGCGCCGTATCTCAGACAGGAGTTTGTGCGGATCAGACCCAACAAAGAAGGAGACCGAGAGGCTATTGTGGCAGGTAAAGTGCCCTAATGAGTGCTCTTGGTAGTTTCTGTCTACACAGGGCATCCTAACTAAATTGGATCCTTTTAAGTGACTTTTATTCCACAAGCTGACAAACTAAAGGCAAATGAAAAGGTTTAAAAGCATCACATGACTCTGTCCACAGCTCTCCTCACCAGAACGTTTCAGGATCACGTGATGCTCTTCACTCAGACCAAGAAGCAGGCTCACCGCATGCACATTCTGCTGGGTTTGATGGGGTTAAAGGTCGGCGAGCTTCACGGAAACCTGTCGCAGACGCAGAGATTGGAGAGTCTGAGGTGCCGTAAAGAGTTTCCTGTGACGATAACACACATTTGCCTTTATTAAATGATCTGAATGAGACGTGTCTTGTGTTTCAGGCGTTTTAAGGATGAACAGATTGATATTTTGGTGGCCACAGACGTCGCTGCCAGAGGACTGGATATCGAGGGCGTGAAAACTGTGAGTTCTCGTTAGTTTGTACTGAATATCAATATTATCACATACAGTGTCTGAATCATAGACTGTAAAAAATATGGACGTAGTGTCTGTGATGTGCGAATAACAGAAACGGGCAAAAAGGCGGGATGTGGGTGGAGCTGAGGTGATGTCATGACTAACAGACAGCGGACAAACGGCAATCCACCTCAGGGATTGACATTAACGCTTGTCTGGGACAAGTGGATTTCTTGAAGGGACAAGTGAAAAATAATTGTACTTGCCCGATGGAAAAAATGCCAAGAGCCTGGTTAAAATGCCAATTACATAAAAAATAACTAGCGAATCACCAAAATGCACGAGTGATTGTAAATTATAAAGTCTAAGTGGCGATCGATAGTGGATAATGGTATATAATGAACTGACGATAACACGGTGGCGCTGCTGACGCTCGTGCAGCCTATCGAGGAGAAATCACAACACTTGAGCGCCGCTCACAGAGAAACTGCAAGTTTTTATATTTATAACGCATACAGTTAAACATAATCACACAAACAAGAGTACTGTTTCCTGAATACCATCCAGACTGAAAATGACACCGATCTCATGACAGTTCCATAAACAATTAATTAACATTCACTTAAAGTCACTTACATTTTAGACGCAATATTGACTGTTTTTGTTCTATTTCAGCAGCGAAAATCGTTCACAGCAGAACTGTAACGCCTCTCACAGCAACAAGTGTTACTGAACGATTCACCGTTTGAATGAACGACTCAATGACTCACTCATTAAGACTCACTTCGCCCTTAATTATGCAGAACTTTAAGGCTTTATTTAATGTAAACGAATGAGTTATAAAAAAAATCCCCCCTTCACAGTTGTCATGAAGGGCAAAATTAGCCGTATAGACCAAAACCACAATTTGTACCAGACTGTAGACATGTTTTTTTTTCTGCTGTAAAGTTGGGCATTTTAACATGAGGCTCACTGAGATTCTGGAGCATGTCCCTAGTGGCCAGTCGATGAATTGCAGTTTAATCACTTCCGTATTGGCTTCAGCAGAAACTGGAGGAGGTTGCCGCTTGGTCTGAATGCTTGTGTGTGTGCAGGTGATAAACTTCACAATGCCCAACACGGTGAAGCATTACGTGCACAGGGTGGGCCGGACGGCTCGTGCAGGTAAAGTGGGCCGCTCCGTGTCTCTCGTGGGCGAGACTGAGAGGAAGATGCTGAAAGAGATCGTGAAAAAAGCCAAAACGACCGTCAAGGCTCGGGTCATTCCTCAAGGTAAAGACTTGATCTCGTGTTGAGGAACATATGCGCCCAGTTTATGACCAGTTTATTTCTATGATCCTCTTTTCAAGATTTCTTTTCATTCTTTTTTTTTTGGTTGAATTGGAATCAGAATTATATTAAAAAATACTATAAAATATCCAATCCAATATCACAATCCACAAATATTATATTAAACTAATATTTATCTAATATATTTCAGTGGGTTGCCAAAGCAACATTTCTCATTTGATTAAATTTTTTACCGTGCTCTAATTAATTTTAATTTAATATGTTTATTAAAAAGTGTTATTATTTATATTTAAAAATAGCAAATTCGAAGTGTGTGTATACACACACACACACGTATGTTTTATAATATTAATATTCTGAGTTTGCTTATTTTGTATATTTTTATTTATGTTAATTTTAGTTATTTCATTTTGTGCTTTTGTCACTTTATTAGGTTTATTTATTTAATTGTTGTGTTGGTATTATTTCAGTTTATTGCCAACATTTCTGATTTTTGTTTGCTTTAAGTTTTTTTAAGCTAATTTATATTTGATTTAGTTTTTGATGCCCCTTTGAATGACGTGTGTGTTTCTGGGCGTCTCTCAGAGGTCATCCTGAAGTTTCGTGATCTGATTGAGAAGCTGGAGAAGGACGTGTACGCAGTGCTACGCTTGGAGAAGGAGGAAAAGGAAATGGCCCACTCAGAAGCGCAGGTCTGACACTCGCGTCTGTTTCAAACACTGATTAAACACACACTCACACTGACTCCTGTATTAAACGCTGTGTGTTTCCAGATCAGTTCGGCTCAGAGGAGGTTAACACAGAGCGCAGACGAGAAGCAGGCGCCCAGGACGTGGTTCCAAACACACGAGGAGAGGAAGAAAGATCGCAGTGAGTCCACATCAGTTCATGAAAGAAAGCCTTGAAAAGACACACACACACACACACACACACACACTTCAAGAGTTTGGGGTCGGTGAGGTTTGAAACGTTTTTAAAAGTCTCTTCGGCTCACCAGTGCTTCATTTATTTGATCAAACATACAGTAAAACTGTGAAATATCATTAGATTTATTACAATCTATGTGAATATATAGTGAAGTGTAATTTATTTCTCTGATCAAAGCTGAATTTATCATCATTACTCCAGTCTTCAGTGTCACTGATCCTTCACTAATCATTCTCATTTTTGACCCAGACCTGTCTATAAAACCTGTCACAAGGTTTAATTTTATTTGTATACAATATATGAAAGCTGAATAAATAAGCTTTCCACTGATGTATGGTTTGTTAGGATATGACAATATACAACTATTTGAAAATCTCTAATCTCAGGACGCAAAAAAAGTCTAAAAAGTGAGAAATCTCCTTTAAAGTTGTCCAAATTAAGTCCTTAGCAATGCATATGGTTAATAATAGAGATTTGTTATCAGGGTTCCCACGGGTCCCTCAATCCTTGAAAGTTTGTGAAATTGAAAAAAAAATTCAAGGCTCTGGAAAGTGTCACTTATAGATGTAAGTGCTTGAATTTATTTTCTGCAGGTTTTCTGAAAAAATATTAATGTTATTTCGCCAACACTTTGTGGCCTGTGCATACTAGCTTGCTTGATTTACATTAGTTACGCGCATGCATGCGTTATTTTAAGAGTTTCTCGCGTGAGGTACTTTGTGTTGATCGTTGCCATGATGTTCACGCGTGCGTTAAACTACCACGATGGTACCTCAGCCTTTTCATGGCTTACACCGAACCCGAATATGTTTAGTTTAATATGACTGTTTATTGTGTTTAATAAGCAAAAGACATTACTGATAACCTGTTGCCAAAATATTTGATTTAATATTATGTTGGATTGCTTTGCTTGTTAATATAATGTAAACCCATGTAAACCCATAATATAATGTAAAAACTTTAATGCATATTCATATATCTTAACTTCTGGCTACATAAGCCTAATCTCTTTTCAATCAAATCCATGCAAAAGTTAGAATACATTATAGGATGTACCAAATATTATTTAGTTATGCAACAGAAATACGACAAATAGAATATCAGATCTGTCATATGGCCAAAAAATAAATGCCCGTAAAATGCTTTTTGCATAGTTCGGTTTGACTCATGAAACTGTAACAAGGTAACTCAATGTAGCCTTGCTCTCACTTCAAATGTGTCCCCACATCAAGTCCTTGAGTTTGAGGGTACTGGACCTGGAAAGTCCTTGAATTTGAAGTTAGGAGTGGGAACCATGTGATATATTTACAGTCATAAATTTGCTTAATTTTGCCTTTTGCACCTAATGGAACATGACCTTAATATCCTAATGATTTTTGGCATAAAAGAAAAACGGATAATTTTGACCCACACAATGTACTGTTAGCTATTGTCACAGATAAACCCGTGAGACGTGGAACTGGTTTTGTGCTCCAGGGTCACAAATGATGATTTGCTGCTGACCCCAAACCAAGCATTGTGAAAATGTATTCCACTCATATGATGACCACATTCACACCTCAAGATGTGTCAATAATAGCTTGTCTTCCTCATGCTGTGATTTAATTGTCTTGTTCTCTGTCAAAGTGGTGAAGGCGCTACAGGATTTTGATTTGGCTCTGAGAGGAAAGAAAAAACGTGCACAGTTCCTGAAACAGGGCAAGAGAAAAGAGTTAACGGTGAGAGAAGCCTTCAGATGAATCAAACCGTACAGTAAATCACAGCCTCTGTACCGTCTGAAGTGAAATGTGCTCTTTGTAATCTGTGTGTGTGCGCACCAGGCTGAGGAGAGAGCTCAGTTCGAGGTGCTGAAGTCTCAGATGTACGCAGAACGAGCAGCCAAACGCGATCGCAAGCCGAAGCGAGCCAGAGTCGTCCCGGAAGACGAACCCGTTCAGAAAGGTTCGCTAATAAACCCTCCAGCATAGACTGACGTTCTGAAAACTGATCTGAGTTCAGACTCTGACTCTCAGCTTGAACTTTCTTCTTCCAGCTGTAAAACCAAACAAATCTAAGAAGAAGTCCATGTTTGACAAGGAGCTCACGAACACCAGCACGAAGAGCCTGAAGCAGTACAGAGCGGGGTGTGTGGCGTCTGGGCGCGAGGAGAACGATTTCAAGGTTTGGCTTTGTTGTCTGTGAGTCTAACAGTTTTTTGCTCTGTCCAGGCCGTCCTTCGAGGACAGAAAGAGGCTCGGCCTTCCAAACAAGAAGGGAGGACGCTTCAAGTCAAAAGCCAAGTAAGATTTATAATTTCCTTAAAACACGTTCAGATTAGATATTACATGTGCTCATTTTTCATGCATCTGAAAACAGACTTCTTCATTTAAAGGGATAGTTCACCCAAAAATGAAAATGTGATGTTTATCTGCTGACCCCAGTGCATCCAACATGTAGGTGTGTTTGTTTCTTCAGTAGAACACAAATTAAGATTTTTAACTCCAACCGTTGCCATATAATGCATATCAATGTTTTTTTTATATGAGAGCCACTCGTGATGATATATTGATGTCTTAAAACACGAAACGATCAGTTTCTGCGAGAAACTGAACAGTATTTTTTTTTTACCTCATAGCATAGCGGTCCGTCAGTACTTCTGTCGAAGAAGGTCAAAACCCGGCGTGATCATATATATATTAGGCTTGGGCGGTAATAAGGTAAAATGGTATACCGCGGGATCTAAAAATAGCAACGGTATCAGTTTCAATACCTTCAAACCGTCAAAAAAAAAATATTAAAAAAATATTAATTATTAAATATTTAATAAGTTGAACTAATTAAACTATTTACATATTAAATACTATTTATTTATTTAAAGCCTAAATATATGCGTTATTGTGACAGCGGATGAGAAAGAGAGAGAGGGGAAAAGACGGCGAGTCGGGCACTGAGTTATTCGGTCTCGAAAAAGAACAACTTCTGCAGTTTGGAAGTATTTTGGGTTTTGACCGAACGAGAAGGGAGAGGCGGTAAATATAGACGAGGCAATTTGCAAATTGTGCAACAAAAAGATGACCGCAAGAGAGATGGAAATACCTTGAACCTAAGGGCGCATATCCGAAAACCACCATCCACTCACTGCTGCGTGGATGAAAAACCGAGCGCACCCTCGGACTATGCTGTAATATTGCCGAAGCCTTTTGTCACACAGCTGGCAATGTAAGCAATAAGCATGAACTCCACAAGAATCAAGTGGACATGGGACTCACAAAACAAATGTCAATTGTCTGACAATTGTCTCATAACGGTAAGCATAAAACGTGCAGAGAGTTCCTCAGGGGCAGGGGCTCAAATGTAAAAAAAAAAATATATATATATATATATATATATATATATATATATATATATATATATATATATATATATATACACATATACTTTGCATCACATAAATAAATTATATTTAAAAGTAGGCTATGTTAAAATAGAAAACCTTTTTTTCTGTATTTTTTATCATATAAATGCAGACTTGACTCGCATAAGGAACTTACTTAAAAATGTGAATGCAAATTTGAACAAATGGAATAACATTAATGGGCTTATTTTTTTATGCATTAATTCGTTTATTTAGGCCTATTTATTCATTCATTCGTTCAGGCCTATTCATTCATTCGTTTAGGCCTATTCATGAATTATTTTGTTTATTTAGGCCAGTTAACTCATTCATTCGTTAAAAGAACGAATGAATAAGCCTAAATAAACATCGTTTTTTTTTTTTTGCTGCAAAAAAACAAAAAACAAAACAAGCCGATGCAGGTCCCGCGGCATCGGCACCGTAGAGGACCGAGTCGGAGCTCAAATGACAACTCACTGTTTGGAGCCACAAGCACAACGGTTTTCAGCCCCGCAGGCAAAGTTGTCGGTCCACAACGTGCCCTGTTAAAGCCGGACAAAGTTGGTTTTTCTAGCGAAAAATCTTGACTAGATTTGATGCCACTTGCCATTCGTTTCTTTTTTCTTTTCTTTTTCTCTTTTTCATTTATTGTTATTTATTTAATTAATTAATTCGTTAATCAATTGATTCAGGTAGCCTATTTTATTTGGTTTTCGTTAAAAACAATATTGTTAAGAAGACTGGAAAGAATTTATTTTTATTTAGGCCTATTACTTTGCAATCATTTTTATAATATAGATCTTTATGTTAATTCAACTCTGGTTGACTGTAGTGGGTCTATTTACACTTTTTTTATAAGCTGCTCTTTAAAGTTGTTCCAGGCAGTGTGATTTGATTTAATTCATTTGTGCGCGCTAAACCTGTTCTGGATGTTTATGTTAATTTAATTATGTTTGACTGTTGTATTGCACTTTTTTTAAACTGTTATTTGTTGCTAATACCAGTTGTTAATATTGTTGTGCATGTTATTTTGTTATTGTTTCAGTATTAGTGTTTGGTATTCAGTTTCTGAACGGTTTAGGCACAAGCCAACAGTTTGTTGACGCTGTCTGAGCCTTACATCATAATGTTTTAATTATTCACGGTAATACCGTATACCGAGGTAAAATAGGGAGGAGGTTTGACGGTATCAAAATTTGGATACCGCCCAAGCCTAATATATATATATATATATATATATATATATATATATATATATATATATATATATATATATATATATATATATATATATATATATATATATATATGTATATGTATGATTCCTCATTAGTGCATGCGCGGATCGGTCGAATGAGGCATCTATGTACACATTTCTATGATCACGCCAGGTTTTGACCTTCTTCGACAGAAGTACTGACGGATGGGAACACAAAAAATTTTCTGCTATGAGGTAAAACAAATAACAAATACTGTTCGGTTTCTCGCAGAAATTGATCGTTTCGTGTTAAGACATCAATATATCATCACAAGCCACAGGGTTTAATATGGATTAGTATGTATGTGTTTTTTACTCTCATAGTGGCTCTCATATTAAAAAAAAAAAACATTGACATGCATTATACGGCAACAGTTGGAGTTAAAAATCTTCATTTGTGTTCTACTGAAGAAACAAACGCACCTACATGTTGGATGCACTGGGGGTCAGCAGATAAACATCACATTTTCATTTTAGGGTGAACTATTATTATATAATTATATATATATATATTATTAAATCATTATTGCATTTTTCCAGGTTCAGAAGAAGATGAAGCCGTGGCTGAAACTTCAGTGGAACATCAGCCTCTTTATCATTTTATTTCCATCATCCCTCCAAATGCAACTTCCAATAAAACTCTACAACTGAAAACCTGCACTTCTGTTCGTCCATGCGTTTGTCAGGATAGAGCAGAGAATATATGTGCATCCGAAATAAGATTTAATTAAGCCAAATGATTCTTGCAGAGCGAGGTGAAATCAAACAGAGATGTTTGACACTTTACAGACCACATGAAACAATGAATCAGTGTCCGAATGCAGGACGAGATCCTCTTAATCGGCCGACCTTGAAGATAATGCAGAGAGAAGCTCTCCCTCGTTCCACAACAGATGAAGCTCGCACATTGCATTGTTCACACTAATACATCATCAAACTGGATCATTTTATTTCATATTTTGATGTTTACAACACTTTTATTTGCAAGTTTTACCCCTACCAGTTTATTTTGACGGTCCACTTTAGACGTTCTACTGACTATAAGTAACTTTACAACTACCTGTCAACTAACTGTAACCTAACAGTCAATACCGCACTCCCATTTGCGTGTGTCTAAGAGCCAATAAAAAAACTGAAACCAAACGGGTAGCGCAAGAATTTTTTTTGCATACAAAATCTCTTTCATGTTCTCTTTCTACACTTTCATGCTCCTGCAGCGTTGTTTTCACCCTTAGAGTCTGCACAAATTGCGTAATATGCACACAATTAGTGTCTTGCTAAATTGGACATTGCATTGAGTTGTAGTTGATTTAAGAAAAGTAAACATAAAGCTTCGGTCAGGTCAAAGTGTGCAGGTGGAGTCGGTCAGAAATGATTCTCTGTGTCTGTGAATGTTGAGAGGAGTTTCCTCGATAATTCTGTACCTCCATTTATGTCTTCTCATTCATCACAGCTCGTCTCTCCACAGTTAATCATTTATTACAGACCAGGTCATGTTTGCACAAGTTTGCACTCTTTTATGCTTATTTGTTTTGCCACATATGTGTGTTGTTGAACAGCGACAGCAGGCCGTGCTTCTGACTCTGACTGCCCTGTGTTAGCGCTGTTAGCGTGCACTAATTCTGCTTTGCGTTCAAGACATGTGAAATAGGTTTCAGTTTCGTCGGTTTTGCCACATGGCCTCTTTATGGCCATAGATTTAAAGGGATAGTTCACCCAAAAATGAAAATTGTCATAATTTAATCACCCATATGTTGTTCCAAACCCGCATGAGTCTCTAAAACACACACAAACACACAAAATAATATATTTTGAAGAATATGGGTAACCGTGCATTTGATGAACCCCATTGACTTCCATAACCCACCAAACACATCCTTCAAAAGCCTATGCTGGTGTTTTTAAGTCTTGATTAACACGATCTAAAAAATAATACGAATGCGTCACTATCGCAGTTGTTGATGTTTACTTTGATAATGTTTTATGCATGCTTTATTTAATTTACTGATAATAATACTGATATGACCAAATGCCGTGTCATGACCGAGCAAGAAGTGTGTGTGTGTGTGTGTGTGTGTGAGAGAGAGAGAGAGAGAGAGAGAGAGAGAGAGAGAGAGAGAGAGAGAGAGAGAGAGAGAGAGAGAGAGAGAGAGAGAGAGAGAGAGAGAGAGAGTTTGTGTAATTCCATGTCAGTGTGCTCTCGGTTAATTTGTTTATTTTTGTCCTCAAACCCTCATATGAGGTGAGTGCCATTTCATGTGTCAGCTAACCCCCTAATACTCTCCTTTAGGCTCAGTCTCACTCACCACGGCAACCGAGTTTTGTTTTCCGTTCATCACTTTCGGTTCTGACTTCTGACTCATATCGGATCCGCCCATCATCCGACGAGAATCGAAACTAGACCGGTACTTAAAGACACGGGCTAGATAAAAGCTGCACTACTGAAGACATCATAACCAGGTGAGTGCTCGAGATCATATTAAACAACACTCGCTAAATAACACTTTTATTGGTTATACTGTCATTTGCTGCATTCAGATGCTGTTTTTAATCGTCTAAAAGACTAATGTTTATGTTTATCCTTATCATTTCCGGTAAGTACGCAGCCATTTAATTTTAAATTATTGTTATTGGTTTTTAAGGTAGGAAGAATAATATAATTTTACAATAGCCTATATTATTACTTTACAATATATTAAATGACAAGTCTGGTTCTGCAGTCTGTGTTGATAGCCTATAGCAAGAAATGAAACCTCACTAGCTAATGTGTCCGGTTCTGACATCAGCTCTATTGCTACCTAAAAACAAGCAGATTTCAAAGGTTGGTCGTGTTGGCGCATGTGTGTGTGTGTGTGTGAGAGAGAGCGTGCGTGTCGTGAGAAATTGTTGCTATGATAATAAACAGTCTTTTGTAATCAATATCCCACATACAATAATAATGTGTAACTTTGTACTGTTACAAAACTCATACTATATGCCATATAGTTTAAATCAGGAAATGCTGACAGACTCATATTGACAACATGAATCATTATTTTGATCTTGTTTTACTGTGAGCAATGACACAAGGACTTTCCCTTCTGATGTCACTGATTCATATTAATTTACGGTACTTTTGAGAGATGGATTTGAGCAAGTTTTTGCATTGTATGGTGCTGTTTGTATGATATGGAGATTGAAATATTAATAGTAAATAATTTTCATATTTTTAAATTTATTAAATATGATTAGAAGAAAATGTTTGATGTACTTGTTTGTAAAATATATTTTGAAATATATATTTAAATATTACATTTTGGCCCCTTTTTAATATTTCTTATATATTAAAATGTAAACATTTTTATTAGAAATATTTACATATAAAGGAAATAAACATATGTAAATAAGTTTTGATATCCATCTATGTACATATATTAATTTGCAAAATACATGCATGTATTCATTTTTAATGTGTTAAAGGGTTAGTTAACCCAAAAATGAAATTTTGATGTTTATCTGCGGACCCCCAGTGCATTCAGCATGAAGGTGTGTTTGTTTCTTAGTAGAACCAAAATGTAGATTTTTAACTCCAACCGTTGCTGTGTGTCAGTCATATAATGGTTTGAATGGGTAACAATTCTATGAGAGCAAAACAAACAAACAAAAAAACATGCTTGGACAACATTCACAAAAACCTGCTGCTTGTGGCGACCTCTCCAGACAGAAGTAATGATGGACCGCACCGGAACACTAGATGACAATCGTCAGGATATGAGGTAAAAAATAACAAATACTGTTGTGTTTCTCACAGAAACCGATCGGTTCGTGTCTGAAGACATCAATGTGTCGTCAGGAGCAGCAGGGTTTTTGTGCATGTTGTCTAAGGATGTTTTTTTGTTTGTTTGTTTTGCTCCTATAGAATCAAGTTCAAGTTCAAGAGTTTTATTTGTCACATACACAGTTCTACAGAATACAACCGGCAGTGAAATGTAAACAGGTCCGCTCCATGGACAGCAAATAACAATTAACAAAAAAAGCACAATAAATTATAAAATAGGAATAGGATAAAGGTGCTATATATATACATATGTAGAATTATGAATAAATCAAGTAAAAGAGATAAGAGATGTGGAATAAAATAAGTGAGATAAAGTAAACTGGAGACTATAAAAATAAATAACATTTACATTTTACATTTAATCATTTAGCAGACGCTTTTATCCAAAGCGACTTACAAAAAAGGGGAGAGTAATAGAAGCAACGGAACAGACAAGGCCAAAAACCTGTAAGAGCTGTAAGAAATCTCAATTAATTAGCACAATACACAACAATTTTTTTTTTTTTTTTTTTTTTTTTTAAAGACAGACATCTACAACAAAAACTCACGTCCGCAAAGTGCCGAACACTGGATTTGATAGCTAAGATAGCTACAACCCATTAGGACTAAGGCTGTTGCCCCAGCTGTTGTCGTTAATGCAGATTCAGTGGCCCAATGGGTTGGTTTTGTATTCTAGCTAAACGCGCAGCAATAGCCATCTACAACAAAAACTCACGTACGCAAAATACAGAAAACTGGATTCTGATAGTTATGATAACTATGTAACATACCCGCCTGAAGGCACAAATCCGGATGAGAGACGTAGATATGATCCAGGAGTGTGCGCTTTTGGTCGTTGCTGTGGTGATCAGTAAGTGCTATTCTGTATTGGTCAAGTGCAAATGGAAAAGATGTGTCTTAAGATGTTTTTTAAGAATGGCTACAGACTCGGCAGCACGAATTGAGATCGGCAGGTCATTCCACCAGGTAGGAACCAGGAACGGTCCAGGAAAATGTCCGTGAGAGCGATTTCATGCCTCTTTGGGATGGAACCACGAGGCGCCGCTCGCTCGCAGAACGCAAGCTTCTGGAGGGTGTGTAAGTCTGAGCAAGTGAATTTAGGTATATTGGTGCAGAGCCAGAGGTTGTTTTGTAGGCGATAACTAGTGTCTTGAATTTGATGCGGGCAGCCATTGGCAACCAGTGCAGTTTGATGAAGAGAGGCGTAACATGCGCTCTCTTCGGCTCATTAAAGACCACTCTCGCCGCTGCATTCTGGATCAGCTGCAAGGGTTTGATAGTGCATGCTGGAAGCCCAGCCAGAAGAGCATTACAATAATCCAGTCTGGAGAGAACAAGAGCTTGAACCAGGAGTTGTGCAGCCTGTTCTGATAGATAAATACGTGGATAACAGAAGTGCAGGAGTGTAATGTGCAAACAGCATTATAATGAGTAGTTACATAGATAGATAGATAGATAGATAGAAGTTTATTGTCATTACAAATGTACAAGTACACTGCAACGAAATTTGTTTCTTGGAGCAAGCCTCCGGGCTGCAGCTATTTACCAGCGCTGCCACACGCTCTCCGAAGAAAAAAAAAATGCAGATTTTGCAAAGCATAGCATACGTACATACATAAGAAACACAACATAACATAACACAGCACACGTGGTCACGTGATGGAATTTTTTGTTTGGATTGGGTAAGGGAGGAAGGGAGGGAAGAGGCAGACTGATGGAGGAGGGGATAGGATCGGGGTGGGTGTGTATGGTGCGAGTAAGAGTCTGAGTTTGTGTTGTGAGAATGTCAGCCATAACTTAAGATGTTTACAGTTCAGTTCTGTGGCTTGCCCTTGAGGGGAGATAAGTCAGTGCACGGGGAACGATATCAGACCCAGCTGTCAAGCTGACCTCCCAACCGAGAGAAAGGGAGAAGGTGGGGGTTGCAGGGTGAAATTAAGCAATTTTAATCCATTTTAGTTGATCTTCGGTAATTTGTCCGGATCGTAATCAATCAGTCACTGATCCTCAGCGTTCCTGGCGCACGTCCGGCTCATGGAGTGACTTGGACATTTCGTCCAATTTCATACCCAGACCGGTCATAATCCGTAGAAGTTCACCAGTCTGTCCTCCGATGGTGTCCACTCTTTTCTGTGTTTCCACAGTCCGAGCT
Source organism: Pseudorasbora parva (assembly GCF_024679245.1). Lineage (NCBI taxonomy): Eukaryota > Metazoa > Chordata > Actinopteri > Cypriniformes > Gobionidae > Pseudorasbora > Pseudorasbora parva. The sequence continues at coordinate 2,823,018 of NC_090183.1, forward strand.
GAGATGTAACGGTCATCGGTCTGTGCCACTCTCCGATCTAATACCTTCAGTCGGTCACTCACAACCCCGAAGCACCCTATAATTTCGGCAGACAGCGGCTGGGTGAATTTGCAGGCAGCTGTCTTACAAATCCTCCGATATGTCAGGGCAGTCCCAATGCCGAGAAATAGGAACCCTGCTATCAAAAATACAAATATGAATATATTCATGTTCATGGAACACAAGAATAAAGTGCAGTGCAATATCAGTATGTGAGTTTGTTAGTACTAAACTAACAATTGTTACCTATTCACTATTAACAATTGTTACCTATTCACATTCTCATTTGTGTTCTACTGAAGAAACAAAGACACTTGTGTTGGATGCCCTGGGGGTAAGCAGATAGACATCAAAATTTCATTTTTGGGTGAACTAACCCTTTTAATATATTCGTTTTCTGAATATGTAAATCTATTTTTAAACATTCAACAGAATCGGACTTTGCATCACAACTAGAGACACAGGAAACAAGGCAGGACCAAAAAGCAGTACCCACACACATAGCATAACAGCACACGTAGGCACAACGTATAACGAACCAGCCACACATGAGGGAAAGAGCACACATTATAAGGGAGCAGAAGACATGAGGAACAGGTGAACACACAATTCGTGAAACGAGGACTAAACAAGGAGGTGGGACACAAGGAGCACAGGGCAAACACAAACCAAGACAGAGACATGTGTTCAAGCACAACACAAACAAAGACACACTAACCAATGGCAAAACAGACAGAGCTGTCAGAGGAGAACCCTGCCACTATGTACATATTTTCATTTTATATACATTTATAAATTAAAAACGGTTTTCCAGACAATGCAAAAATGTTGAGCTGGTGGAGATAATCTAAATGTGTTTGCAATTGAGCAAGGGAACACATTCTACACAAAAATAATGGGTAACATTTTATTTTACAGTGTTACATATGTTATACAGTAATAACAGTAAATTATGCATAATTACATGCAACTAAACCTGACTGTATAGTATGTATTGTTAATTTATATTACTCCGTACATAACTATATAATTACACTGTAACAATGACACTTTAAAATAGTGTAACAAAATAGTGTTATTTTTATTGATAAATACAGAGTACTTAGGAAAAGTACAGAGACACACACACACACACACACACACACACACACACACACACTGCTCAATCACAAAATGAATATAAATACAGCAACTTAAAAATCAAAGCTTTAATGTATTCTTGGGTTTGCAACAGGCCTATAATCTATTGGTGTAATTCCCTTGCAGAGATATAAACTGCTGTATAATGGCCAATCCAAGAGGAGGAGGACAACAAAGAGGAAGAGGAGGCTTTTGTGGCCCTCAAAGAAGAGGTATAGATTTTTATTTTTGCTTCTTTGCGTTCCGTCTTTAAACTTGTCAATCAGTATCCTCTGTAGAGGTAATTATTGATGTAATGGTTCAAAATTACAGTTCGGTTATCATGGTTTTATATGCTATGTTCAGGCCTACTGTCAAATAAGAACAATCAATCTAACAATACGCACAAATAAATACAATAGATCAAAGATGCAAATCCAATAGTGTTTTTTTCAGGTATGTGAAACAGTAGTTTTTTAGGTACATAAAGTGAATGAAGTCATCAAATGTAAAATAGCATTGCTTATTTCACTGTTTAAAGATTAATCCATATCAAATTAAAAAAAGATATTCATTCAAGATCAGCGAATGGTTTCTTGATTTACTGCGGGTAACATGTTTTACCATGCCTAATATTGATCTAGGTCTAACCTAGCACAATAGGAACTACCAGTAACTTACGTGTTGTTTGGCCGAATGCACATGAAACACCAGCTCCCGTCATTTACACAAAAAAAAGCTGTATACACACACAGATTATAGTCTATATATTTACTGCAGAAACTAACTCTACGGACATGAAAAACTGTAACACCTCTAAACCTTTACGTTAGAGTGAACATCCAATGCAGCTTTGTGGGAAACAAGCGAAACATGCTTATGTATTTTTGCTCAGGCCCTAGAGGAACGTTTGGTTCTCGGGGAACCTCCCTGTTGGCTAGTTCCTATAACTACCCAGTGTGAAAGTCCCTATAGTAGCCGCAGAGCGAACACACAGTGTATCATTATAACATGACTTTCAACACACTCAAATGTATGTAATATGATAAAACAGAGCTGCGTTTCCCAACATACTCATGAGCGGAAGAAGTGGAAGTGGCCGACTTGTGGCATAATAAATCGCTCCAGCAGCCTCGTTCTGCTCCAGTGGCTTTCAGCCCCCACCTGCTTCATACTCAGTAATGTTAAATCTTTAATACTTTAGCTCATCCGTGAAAATTATTTTGTGCCCGAGTCCCATCAGAATCTTTTCACTGGCTGTAGAGGTGGAGATAACTCCCAACTCCCCGCGAAATGAAGGCGTCATCAAGCTACGCCTTTGTTTTGAATAAGCAAAATTACTTATTGTGCCTTTAAGACATACAGTGCCTTGCAAAAATATCCGGCCCCCTTGAACTTTGCGATCTTTTGCCACATTTCAGGCTTCAAACATAATGATATGAAACTGTAATTTTTTGTGAAGAAACAACAACAAGTGGGACACAATCATGAAGTGGAACGAAATTTATTGGATATTTCAAACTTTTTTAACAAATCAGAAAACTGAAAAATTGGGCCTGCAAAATTTTTCGGCCCCTTTACTTTCAGTGTAGCAAACTCTCTGCAGAATTTCTGTGAGGATCTCTGAATGATCCAATGTTGACCTAAATGACTAATGATGATCATTAGAATCCACCTGTGTGTAATCAGGTCTGCGTATAAATGCACCTGCACTGTGATAGTCTCAGAGGTCCGTTTAAAGCGCAGCGAGCATCATGAAGAACAAGGAACACACCAGCCAGGTCCGAGATACTGTTGTGGAGAAGTTTAAAGCCAGATTTGGATACAAAAAGATTTCCCAAGCTTTAAACATCCCAAGGAGCCCTGTGCAAGCGATAATATTGAAATGGAAGGAGTATCAGACCACTGCAAATCTACCAAGACCTGGCCGTCCCTCTAAACTTTCAGCTCATACAAGGAGAAGACTGATCAGAGATGCAGCCGGATATTTTCGCAAGTCACTGTAGCTGACTATGTATGCATGGATACTCGCCAAGACGGGCATGTTGACATTTTTACGTAAATTTGTCCAATCAAGACCTGAACGAGAACTCAATATGTGTTATCTTGTGTCTTCTTGCACTTGAATGTTTAAATTGGTAAGGCTTTAATGAGTTTAACACAAATAGCAACGGGTGCTGTTCACGTCTCACCTGTGCTTACGCGCTATAAACCCAGTTGATGACGGCGCAAATGACTGGTTGTATTTGAGTATACGGCACTCGCATTGAACAGTTTACAAAGATTGGCATGTAAAACATTTAATGTATTGGGAAGCCTGATTGTGTATCCATCGACAGGGACATACATTAGCAGGACTCATTCTGTCTGTTTTACGCTTTATTATTTTCAACAAGCCATATTATATATGTGTCGTCAGATTTGCGATGAACTGTGGTGTAAGTGCGTGCCGAACCATGAATGTTAGAATCCATGGTATAATGTTTTACAGAGAACCGTTACACCCCTAATCCTCATTAATTATACACCACAATTTTATTTTAACAGATGGTTCTGTACCTGGTCACAGACAAGCAAGTAGCTCTCCCAATCAAGTCAGAGGAAGAGGAGGTGGCAGAGGAGAGGGAGGAGGAAGAGGTCGAGGTGACAGGAGGAGTGAGAGTACACACAGCCAAAGGGAAAGACGGCCGGATGAAAAAGCACAAGGAGGAGGAAGAGGAGGAGGAGGAGATGGAAGGGGTCGAGGGGATAGGAGGAGTGAGAGTACACACAGCCAAAGGGAAAGACGGCTGGATGAAAAAGCACAAGGAGGAGGAGGAAGAGGAGGAGGAGGAGATGGAAGGGGTCGAGGGGATAGGAGGAGTGGGAGTACACACAGCCAAAGGGAAAGATGGCCGGATGAAAAAGCACATGGTGGAGGAAGAGGAGGAGGAGGAGATGGAAGGGGTAGAGGGCAGTGGAGAGGAGAAAGCAAGCCACATGTCCACCGCCCTGTGATAAGGGGACGCCCAATTAATGCACCCTTACGAGCATTTGGGAGACCTGTTTATGGGATCACTCATCAAAATTTTGTCAATTATTCTGTTCCGGCTCCTGTGAATTCAAGCTACCGCCCTGCAGACCAACAAGCCAGTGGAAGCATGACTGATTTAAGAGTCAGTCCACAAGGTGAAGAACCTCAAAGAGGAAGAGTAGAAGCTATGAGAGGTAGAGGAGGCCATGGGAGAGGGAGGGGGAGAGGGAGAGACGGCAACCCTGATGTCCGCAAGCTGGGGTATAAAATGCTCGAAGGTCTACTGGAGAAAGATGCGTCCGAGGTGGCCATCACTCTTTCTTCTTGCAGTGGGCTTAAGAATCTGCTTGAGGAAGATACGATGAGAAGCGACTTAGTGCTGCTGATCTGTCAGGTTCTCTGCAAGGCCTTCCAGTCTCGAATCGACCGCAAGAACGTGCTTCACTTGGCTGGTGTTGTCAAGGACTCGCCGTTTTTCCGTAACTTTCTGCCGTTCCATGTGACTGGAATGATGTCCGAGTACCAGCAGGCTCGGAGAGATCATTACCCCCAACATTTGAGCAACATCATCAGCCTTCTCACTGATGTTCTCAACATGTATCCACACAGCTCTGTCCAGTCCGTCTCAATGCTGGTGGCTCTTTTGAAACCAACTATCAACCAGTTGCGTGCCTCTGGTGTGCCTATTCTCGACAGCACTGATGAGGACTTGGAGAGGGTGCAGGGTTTGGTGGACCATCTCCAAGAGAAATCAAGAGAAGGTACCTTGCGGACGGATAACTACTCCTTCTTAGCAGATGATGAGGACGCCCCACCTGGAGAGGAAGATTTCAGGAGGATGAGCATTTATCCAACCACTGAAGAGTTCCACCAAGACCAGAGGCCTTTCCTGAGACCCAACATAATGTCTCAAAGCTTCCCTAATGCTCGCATCTATCTGGACACGCACTTCCGACTTCTCCGTGAAGATTTCGTGAGGCCATTGCGAGAGGGCGTCAGGGATCTCCTGAGGATCCAGCACAATGATAACATGGATGGAATACCATTGAAAAAGAGGCGTTTTGATGACATCCGAGTCTACTGTGACACCCGGTTGATTTTACCACTCTGCACATCAATGGGAATCGCCTACAAAGTGCAGTTTGACCCACGGCCTCTTCAGGTAATCACAAATGACGAGTTTCTTTTCAGTTGCTCTGTTTACACCTGGTATTAGGATGCATTTTGGTCAATCGGATCATGTGGATGACTCTAAATAAAGGTGTAAACATGGTCTAAAAAGTTTTGAGCTTGTACACTTTGGACCACTTCCAGAGGTAGTAGAAAACACATTGCTTTCGTAGAGTAATCACTTGTGGTCAAATCCTCTCTGCTTTCTGACCTAAAGCATAAACATTATGGAATATGAGCTAGCCAGACAGAATTTAAACTTTGTCGGCCGGAGACCCAAGTTTGGTTTTAAGATGAAAAGCAAACCAAGGACATTACCATTCCTTATTCCTAACATGCTAATACCATTATTTTGTTGCTTTCAGAGCAGAACTAAAGCTGCTGCTCTCAGTCTCCGTATGTTTTTCCTTCGTCTCCAGTCTTGTTCATATGTAAACTGCACAAACTTATGCCATCCATTAGATCAAATGATCTGGAAAAAAAACATACTTATACATATTTACCCGCCCATAGACCCTCCCCTGGAAGAAATCAGGACAGAAGTGGTTGAAAGTGGCCAAACCGCCAGGGGTAAACAGGAATGTGATCATGTTTAGTTTTACTTGTTGACTTGTTTATTTGTGATCCAATCGACCAAAACGCTCATTGATACCAGATGTAAACAGGGCCATGTCCTCTGTTATCCTAGTCATGTTCTCTCACCATTGTTCCTTCTATCAGTTTATATTTCATTGCAACTTCTCTTACAGTTTGTCCGGTGGGAAAATTCCAAGCGTCTTCTTTATGGATCCCTTGTCTGTCTCTCCATGGACAACTTCGAAACCTTCCTGTTTGCCACTGTGGCTGATCGGGACCCAAAGCAACTAAAGCAGGGGCAGGTGAATCTCTGTTTCTCTTCGGACAGCAGGGCCAGAATGGCCACGGTTCAGCCCTCAGACTCCTTCCTGATGATTGAGACCACGGCTTACTTTGAGGCGTACCGATATGTCCTGGAAGGTCTCCAGGAGCAAGACGAAAATGATGTTCCCTTTCAAAGGTACGCAGGTCTTGTTTACTTATGCAAAAAACCCTCTTTGTTTGTGATGAATTTGCTTTACATACATTATGTTCAATGTTTTAGTAACCAAATAAACCTTCATTCATTCAAAACTAACTCTGTAGTTGGTTGCTATTTGGTGGCTAAGATGTTCTGAATGGTTTTTATAGTGTTGTTTTGTGGTTTCAAGGGCATTCTGGAGGTTTCAAGTCAAAGAGGTCAATGCCAAGTAGGAGTGTGCTATATAATTAGTCTACAATAATATCCTAAATGTTTTTTTAACAATGTCTGATCTGACATTATCTAATATGTCCCTCACTTTACAAAAACACACCTAGAGAGTGCACACATACACACTACACTACATAATATGTAGTAGTCTAGTAGTTTAGACTAGTGCACGTTTTCACAGCGTGATTTAGTCTATTAAAAATTTTTTATAATGGCCCCAATATTCAAGATAAGGGGGCAAAAAATACTTCTATGTATAAAACATTTTAGTTAATATAATTAATCAATATCACCCAAAAAGTGCCGTTTTTTTCTCCAAATATCTGCACTATTACAAATGCGATATTGATTTTATACAACAGTTCAATAAACAAGAAGTTAATATTAAGTGACTTACATTTGAGACCCAATATTGCCTGTTTGACTTTTTTGCATCTCTGAGCAACACAGCAGTTTTGCTAGAGAAAGAACGAATCATTTAAATGAATGATTCAATGTCTCACTTATTAAGATGGTCAAAGGCTTCGTTCTGGAATTAATCTACCATTTGAATGAATCGGTTGAAACTCAATGACTCGCACATTAACAGTGACATGCTGCCACCTACCGGCAGTTCACATTTTCTTTTCACTTTTTAATGTCAAATATCAATACATTTTATGTTTAAAATGTCAAAACATTATTTCTGCATTTGTAACAGCCCTATTGCGTTTTATTCTTCTAAATTAATTTATTGATTAAATGTATGAATTTGACGCGAAAGATGATGCATTCATTTAATTAGGTTAAATGGCTTTATAAAGATAAAAAAATGCCCATAAAAGGGCAAAAATCGATTTAAACTTATTGGAAAAGATTAACTGACCACTTCACAGAATATGAAGAATATTAAACACTTTAAGAGTCAGCTGTGAACGACACAATAAGCTGTGAGTCCAGCTGTGAACACAATAAACACACTCATCATTATTGATAAAATCCCATAAAATATTGAAATATTATTTTTTGTCAATATCGCACACTCCTAGTGACAAGTCATATTATTATAGGTTCCAGGTCTGAATGATAGTAATAGTAATGCTTGACTTGGTAAACACACATTTTTGTAATTTTTAAAGGGGTGGTTGTGTTTTTTTTCTAGGCTTGGTTGTTTTTATGGGCATCAGTATAACATGTCTTAATACTTTTATTTTTATTTTTTAAATGCAGTATTTTTCTTATATTTGACCTTTACTCAACACCGCTGTCTCCACTGTTCTTTGAACGGCTCATTTGCTTCCTGCTTCTATGAAGCCCATCCCTCTGAAAAACGCAATGGTCTTAGATTGGTCAGATGGCCAAATATAGTTTCCTGTATTTTTATTGGCTGAAGTGCCAAGCACAGGTTGCTGGAAACGCCACGCCCCTTCCCATTACGGGCAGAAGTCACATCTGCGGAGACTAGCATGGGTTTATGATGTCGCCAACCCAGGAAGAAGCGCGTTGTAGTCCAAACCGGCCGTTTTTGTAGGCAATAAACTGCTGTAACTTTAAAAGACAATATCTCCGTTTGCATTGAACTTTCAGCGCTGTAACTTTGCAGATACTGTTTATGCTCAAGCAGCGACACTACACACTAACTAAAGTTAAAAAAGTGAAATCGCATGTAACCGCCCCTTTAACATATATAATGTAAACGTGTGTTGTTTTAGGTACATAGTGGAGTGCAACACAAATGTGGATCCTCCCGCTTACCTTCGGGAGGAGGGAAGGTCATACGATCTGTCGTGCATTATGGCAGAAGGGCAGGAGAAGATCCCACCCTTTAACCCCCTGACCCCACACGCCTGGCCTGATGAGGAAGCAATGGGTCTCGATGAAAGCCAACTTCAAGCACTGAAACTGGCCTTGACCAATGAACTGGCAATCATACAGGGGCCGCCAGGCACAGGTGACTGTTTTAAACAATCTGAAATAATGCATATTATTTTGTTATTTTGGTTATTGTTATTTTATATGTTGAATATGATGAGTGAAAACTGGGTTTGATGGAAATAAGGTTTGAGTATGAGTAAATCTGTGGAAGGGTATGATGAGTGAAAATGGGTTTAACAAGAAGGTTTCTGAGCAAAAATCAGGGAATAATGATTAAAATGGATGTTATGAACGTGTCTGAGAAAGAAATGAAGGAGAGGTGAGATCTAATTTAATTTTTAATTCGTACACATTCGTGCATATGTTACCTCTCTTTTAATTCATTACTATGTAAAGCACTTTTTCATTGCCATTGGGTATGAAATGTGCTATACAAATACACTTGCATGATTACTCTTGAGGTTATATATGCACAAAGTACATTTTAAACATTATTATAGATGCAACCTATTTTTGGGCTACACAGATATCTGGTAATGTTCTGAAGATCCTGTTTGTTTTCTTCTTTGCAGGAAAGACGCATGTAGGACTAAAGATCGCTCAGGCTTTACTAGAGAATCATGAGGCCTGGTCACATGGTCGTCCTATGCTTGTGGTCTGCTATACCAATCATGCGCTTGACCAGTTTCTGGAAGGTACCATTTTATTTATATTCACAAGAGCCTGTGGCTGAATTTTCACTTGCTTTGAGGTTAAACGCGTGGACAAAAACGACATTTGAGGTCCCTTGGGGATTTCTATAAGATTAAATGGAAATCAAATGGAGAATCCTCCTACTTCTGAGTTCTTTCTCTTGATGTAATCTCACGTTATTTGCCTAAGAAATGATGTTTTGTTGTTGTTTGTTTTAATCCTTTAAACTTTAATGGCTACTCCAGAGAGTTCAAATGAACTCTGAAATTATGAGATTTATCATATATTTAACTTGTGTCCCAGGCATCCATGGCTTCTTAAAAAAGGGCATTGTAAGAGTTGGAGGACGAAGTAGCAGTGAAACTCTCAAGAGTTTCGGTCTGAGAGAGCTGACCAAGGCACAAAACTTCCGGAAAGGTTTGCCACCGCACCTGAGGAAAGCCCATCATGAGGTGAGGCCTCTGTCATGACATTGGACTAGTTCATTGTGACATTTATGTGCTTTATTATTATTTTATTATAATGCTCTGTTATTTATTTCACTGTCAGTCGAAAACAAATAATTATTTTATTTTATTATTACTAGCATATTATTTCTTAGGACTGTTATTAGAATAAGTTTATTATGGTTGCTTTATTTTATTATGCTAGTCTATTGTTTCTTATGACTGTTTGTACTAAAAATATTATTTTATTTTATCATAATAATTTATTATTTCTTAGGATTGTCAGTAGGATAAAAATAATTGTTTATTTTATTATTTTATTTTATTTTACTAGTCTCTTATTTCTTAGGAATGTTAATATAATAAAAAAAATTATCTTATTTTATTGCACTATTCGTTTGGTTTTATACATTATTATTGTATTGTATTGTATTATGTTTCATTTGAATTGTATTATACTGCTAGTCTATTATTTCTTAGCACTGTCAGTAGAATAAAAAAATATTTTGTTATTTATTTGATTATACTAGTTTGTTTCATAGGATCGTCAGTAGAATAAAATAAAGGTTTAATTGTAATTTTATTATTTTATATTATTAAAGTATTCTATTATTTATAAGGACTGTCAGTAGAATAAAATAATTATTTTATTATACTAGTCTAAGATTTATTAGGACTGTCAAGATATGTACATGTAATATTTTTATCAACTCAAATTGTAATTTAAATTATACTTTTTTGCATACACTGTCCCTAAAGACAACAAAATAATATGTAACAAAGAGAATGTCTCAATAATAATCAAATTAATGGCATTTTTAGTTTGAAAATTAAATTAAATGTGTGGCTGTGGTGCTGTCATGCTTTTGCATAACTTGCATTATAATATGTAGATTTGTTTGGTGCGTATGCGTATAAAAATGGCAGGATGACAAATCCAAAAGTTATCTGAAAACAATTATGTGCCAGTGTATCTCATAATATATTAACGATATTTCTAACAAATTCTGCTGTATGTCCTCAGATCTACACACAGATGGAGGCCGCAGAGGAACTCTTAAAGCGACAGACCGCACAGCTCGAGTGCAGCTTGCGTGGCGTTCTCAAAGAAGACTTCCTGGAAAGATACATCTCTGATCGGCACTGGGACAGCCTGTGTCTTCAGCCAGTGAGTCTATCTGACACGCACACACGCGCCATCCGCACACACACATGCCATCCACAAATAGTTTATACAGAACTCAAAGGCATTGGACCCTGCTTAACCTTGTAATGTCTACTGTATCATATTTATAGCAAATTTCTAATGCTTCTAAATGATCAACATGATCTGATAAACCTGTTGCATGTCATCTCACTTAGACATATTTTTGGCAGATATAGAGTGACTTCTGATATTTATATGCTTTTAATGAAAGTATCTGTTAATTTTGTGGCATATAAAACCGCTCTAAACTGCATATATTACCCAGTCTGGGCCTCTGAATGAAATGGAGGTATTTCCCCTCCTATGTTTTGTCTAAAGGTTCAATATAAACTGTTCTGTTTAAAAATATTACATTAGATTATTTCATATGTCAGGCTTAAACATCAAGCCTTTAATCATTTGACTGGTAACATGTACATAGGTTTTTACTCACAGCAGTTTTCAAAGCTTGCTTTTTTCCCCGTGTTAGGTGTGTGATGGATTTGAGAGTGTGGGGAAGAAGCCTTCAATGATAGCTGAGTGGCTCGGCATCGGATCTAATGTTTTTTTGCTGGGGCCACAACTAACAGGAGCAGGTGAGACTCTAACAGTTCAACCACAATGTAGTTTTTGTTCTGTAGAATAAATCATAGTTTGTGCTTCCCTTGAAGAAAAATCATTAATGTTAATTTCTTTCACCACATGCTTATTAAAGAAAGCAATGGCTTTTCTATGGCGTTTCCTTGATTATTTTACGCACAATGATTTTCCCTCACCACGGAGATGCAGTATTTATTATTATTTGGTACTTAATGCAATAACTGCCAAACTAATCATAAGACAAAGGCTGCATTGATGCTGCAGGTCTTGATGCACTATATCCAATTTTTTTTGACAACCTGCTTACATCATCTTTTAAAAGCGACCCGTATCGGATACTTTTTATATACACTGGTGAAACCGTTCTGACCGGGAAAAGGAAGTAAAATTGAGTGATATGCAACAAATGCAGACAAAATGATTATTCAATGTTTGTTGTTAAAGGTCAGCAAAACATTGCTCTCGTCTTCCTTAGTGTCATGTGATTGCAGTTCGTGTTCAACTGAGTTGACGTCATTCGCCTCCATCCCTTTTTTTAGTGACGTAAGACTCATTCACTGGGAAATATCCATTTACATTGAATCATTTAGCAGACGCTTTTATCCAAAGCGGTTTACAAAAGAGGAGAGCAATAGAAGCAACTAAACAAACAAGGGCAACAGCGTGCAAGTGCTGTAAGGAAGTCTCAGGTAATCGAACAGTACACCTTTTTTTTTTTAACAAACAAACAAATAAACAGAAAGAAAATATCCTCAGATCGGATTCAGGCCTCACTCAAATAGGATATCACAATTCATGCGTTTGTATCCTGCTTACACATTCACGTGTCATATACGATCTGTGCCACATGAGAGAAAAAAAGCACTTCAAGAGTCACTTGAACCATGCAGTGTAAACGGGGTCAAAGTGTTCAACATTTATTGGCATGAATACAGTGCCAGTAAATATTGTTTGTGCAGCTCATCAGGGCCCCCTGCTGGTTTGGGGCCCTGTGGAAAATACCTGCAATTGTGTCTCTGAGGCCCTGTCCACACGAACATGGGTATTTTCAAAACCGCAGCTTTTTCTACGCGGTTTGGCTGTTCGTCCACACGCAAACGCTGTATCCGGTTACTAAAACCGGACTTTTTTGAAAACTCCGGCCAGGGTGAAGATTTTTAGAAACTCCGGTTTCACCATCTACACGACAATGCTGTAACCGGAGATTTCGGCTTTTTAAATTGAAGTGCGCGCCGTTCTCTCCTTTGTTTGATATCAGATTTTCCACATCTCCTTTTGATTTATGTGAGTCGATTCTATGCGGTGGACTCCACTAACAGCGCTTATCACATGTATAGCCTACAGATACATGTTCAGTTATTTCATTGTATTGCAGAACAAAGGTGCCAGAATGCAGTAATACAAAATAGTAAAGCAAGTGTGTGAAGCTATTACAGTCCACTTCGGCCCTGTACCATACAGTTACCTGTCACCGAGTCCAAAGCAAAGGAACTTGTAGGAAGTGTTTCACTTGAGCCCGTGGCATCCCTCAGTCAGTGCAATGTGCATCGGTGCAGTGAATGGGACCCATGTGGAAATCAGGCAGCCAATCATAGCGTAGTTTTGCGTTCTCATGTGGACAGAATTTTTTTTTAAAACCGTCCTCGTGTGCACGCGATTGTTTTTTAAAATGGAGGAGGAAAAACTCCGGTAATAAAAATACCCGTGTACGTGTGGACTAGGCCTGAATGTGTGTGTTGGGGCTCTGATTTCATGACTAAGCACTTCTACATCTTTTTATTTCTGCATGCTGATAAAGCAAAACATATTTGGGATCTTGACACATTACAGATTTGGTCAATGAATGCATCCACAAATGTTATGTTTTAAGTAGCATCCCTAAACAGTCATTTATCACAGAGACATCCTATTTTAACCATGGCACTAATTGTCTCTTAGGAAATATTTCGGATCTTAGATAGGAAGTTTAAATTCTTAAATGTCAAATTCTTCCTTCCTCAGAGGCGGTAGATGAAAACGGGGCCCTACTGGAGGATGAGGAACTGATAGATATAGAAGAAGAGGCTGATCTGATCCAGGCTGAGAGGATATTAGTGGATGGAGATCATCGGGACAAAGACCACCAGAAACTGAAACAGGATGAGAAAAACATCGCTGCCATGGCTGAGTTGATGTTGTCTTTGAACCTGAATGATATTGAACCTCAACCAGACCAGGGTCACAATCAGACTAATCCAGAAGAATGGCAGGTGTGAATACTCATGCATTATTTAATTTATTTATATCATATTATATTACATATTATTTTTGATTTAATCATTTAAGAAGTGTGTTCAACAATTTTATTGTAAAGGTATTGTACTATTTACCACAATTTTTTCAATGGCCTCATTGCTTCTGTTCTGTTCATGTGTGTTCAGGTGCAAGGCCACCAGAAGAAAAAGATGAAGCAAATGGCTCGAAAAGAGCTGAGGAAGACTTCAGCCATGAGTGAGGAGCAAGAAAAGCAAATCAGAGATGTGTGGAGCCTGAGTCTGAAAGACAGATGGAGACTGTATCGGTAATACATGCACACTCCCTCCACTAGATGGAAGCATAATCTCTCGAAATTGTTTAAGCTGCACCGGTGAACTAACATCTTAAAGGGATCAACAAAAAATTAAAATTCTGCCATGAATTCCTCACTCTCATGTCATTACAAATCTTCAGGACTTTTGTTCATCTTCAGAACACAAATTAAGATATTTTTAATGAAACCTTAGACGTTTCTGTCCCTCCTACAACTCTGACGCTTCAAAAAGTTAATAAAGATTTTTGTAAACTAATCCATATGAATTGAGCGGTTTGGTCCAAATTTTCACACTCATATTAAAGGGATAGTTCACTTTGAAATTAAATGTTTTGGCTTACCTCATGGGCATCCGAGATGTAGGAGTATTTGTTTCCCCAGTAGTTTCAATTTTGATCATTTTAGGTCAAACCGTTCTTGTCTGTGCCTCACATAATGCAGGTCTATGGTCACCACCTCAAAGAGCATACACAGAGAAGTCCAAATTAAACAATCCCCCATCGTAAGTACACACTGATAGCCTAAGACACGAAACGAGCGGTTTGTGTGAGAAAACGAACTTCATTTATATCGTTTTTACCTCTTGTTCACCACTACGTCTGACTGATCCGAGGGCGCGCGTGTGTTTCCTGTGGTGTAAAAGAGGTAAAAACGATATAAATACTGTTCGTTTTTTCACACAAACCGCTGGTTTCGTGTCTTAGGCCATCAGTGTGTACTTACGATGGGGGATTGTTTCATTTGGACTTCTCTGTGTATGCTCTTTGAGGTGGTGACCATAGACCTGCATTATGTGAGGCACAGACAAGAACGGTTTGACCTAAAATGATCAAAATTGAAACTACTGGGGAAACAAATACTCCTACATCTCGGATGCCCATGAGGTAAGCTAAAACTTATCAAAATTTAATTTCAAAGTGAACTATTCCTTTAAAGGTGCATTATGCAACTTTCCGTCCACTGGAGGGCACCTATTCAAAACAAAGGCGTAGTTTGATGACGCCAAGTTTGAGAGCAGTATTTTGGGACATGTGGTCTTCACCTCACAGCCGGTGGAAAATAGGACTCGGGCAGAAATCATGTTCATAGATGCGGTTATTAACGTTACTGTAGAGAAGCAGAGCAGGACCGAGTGTTGAGGAGTTGAGCACGGCCGCTGGAGCGATTGGTTATTAACGTTACTGTAGTGAAGCAGAGCAGGACCGAGTGTTGTGGAGCTGAGCACGGCCGCTGGAGCGATTGGTTATTAACGTTACTGTAGAGAAGCAGAGCAGGACCGAGTGTTGAGGAGTTGAGCACGGCCGCTGGAGCGATTGGTTATTAACGTTACTGTAGTGAAGCAGAGCAGGACCGAGTGTTGAGGAGCTGAGCACGGCCGCTGGAGCGATTGGTTATTAACGTTACTGTAATGTGAAGCAGAGCAGGACCGAGTGTTGTGGAGCTGAGCACGGCCGCTGGAGCGATTGGTTATTAACGTTACTGTAGTGAAGCAGAGCAGGACCGAGTGTTGTGGAGCTGAGCACGGCCGCTGGAGCGATTGGTTATTAACGTTACTGTAGTGAAGCAGAGCAGGACCGAGTGTTGAGGAGATGAGCACAGCTGCTGGAGCGATTGGTTATTAACGTTACTGTAGTGAAGCAGAGCAGGACTGAGTGTTGAGGAGCTGAGCACGGCCGCTGGAGCGATTGGTTATTAACGTTACTGTAGTGAAGCAGAGCAGGAGCGAGTGTTGAGGAGCTGAGCACGGCCGCTGGAGCGATTGGTTATTAACGTTACTGTAGTGAAGCAGAGCAGGACCGAGTGTTGAGGAGCTGAGCACGGCCGCTGGAGCGATTGGTTATTAACGTTACTGTAGTGAAGCAGAGCAGGACCGAGTGTTGAGGAGCTGAGCACGGCCGCTGGAGCGATTGGTTATTAACGTTACTGTAGTGAAGCAGAGCAGGACCGAGTGTTGAGGAGCTGAGCACGGCCGCTGGAGCGATTGGTTATTAACGTTACTGTAGTGAAGCAGAGCAGGACAGAGTGTTGAGGAGCTGAGCACGGCCGCTGGAGCGATTGGTTATTAACGTTACTGTAGTGAAGCAGAGCAGGACCGAGTGTTGAGGAGCTGAGCACGGCCGCTGGAGCGATTGGTTATTAACGTTACTGTAGTGAAGCAGAGCAGGACCGAGTGTTGTGGAGCTGAGCACGGCTGCTGGAGCGATTGGTTATTAACGTTACTGTAGTGAAGCAGAGCAGGACCGAGTGTTGTGGAGCTGAGCACAGCTGCTGGAGCGATTGGTTATTAACGTTACTGTAGTGAAGCAGAGCAGGACCGAGTGTTGTGGAGCTGAGCACGGCCGCTGGAGCGATTGGTTATTAACGTTACTGTAGTGAAGCAGAGCAGGACCGAGTGTTGTGGAGCTGAGCACGGCCGCTGGAGCGATTGGTTATTAACGTTACTGTAGTGAAGCAGAGCAGGACCGAGTGTTGAGGAGCTGAGCACGGCCGCTGGAGCGATTGGTTATTAACGTTACTGTAGTGTGAAGCAGAGCAGGACCGAGTGTTGTGGAGCTGAGCACGGCCGCTGGAGCGATTGTTAAACAAACACGCGGGAGTACCGGGACTTTTATTATGATGGGACGAGACACAGTCGCTGGGCGCCTGCACTTCCGCTTTTTCCGGTCAGGTATTTTTATCATATCAGATACATTTAAGGGGCCAAGGGCTTCGGCCATCCGTCCGCTCTCTTCCCTGAAGTGAAATGAAGTAGTGGGCTGTACTTTCCACACGATTGACATCAGGTTCAAGTACGCCCACAAGTCATGCGAGTTATTCGTGTATTGCAGGTTGGCTGGTGGTTATGTTGCCCGCATACCGCCTCCCATGGCCAAGACTGGTATTACGATACCTGTCGGGCCGGGGCTACTAATGCTACTGCTAATTAAGGTTGATATCTTTGCAGCACTATAACTTGACATTTTTTTAATGACATCACCCTTATTTCTTCTCATTCATTTTGATGCGTGTATGTCATTTTTTGGATATTTTTACCTCAATTTTTACACATGGCACCTTTAAATGACCAATAGATTGAATTGAATCTTTATTTCACATATAAACAGAAAACACAAACAGTACCTCAAGTGAACCTTCTTGACACACGAGAATGAATCTCATTGGTTCTTGCACATCATTTGAATATGTTTGAGATTGTTTTACCATATCTGATGTGAGTTGATGAACGTTTATATGTGATTAAAAGCCTAAATTAAATCTGTTCATCATTTAAAGTGATCGAGTTTCTTCAGAAATTTTTGACTTAACCGCTCAATTCATATGAAATAGTTTTACGATCTCTTTTGTGTACTTTGTGAAGCGTCAAAGTTGAATAGTTTTGGGTGAACTATCCCTTTAATCTACTGAAATATAAACCAGCTAGTTTAAAAGGTTAGTTCACCCAAAAATGAAAATTGTCATTAATTCCTCACCCTCATGTCGTTGGCCAGCCGTCAGACCTCCGTTCATCTTCACACACAGATGAAGATATTAGTGTTGAAATCCGATGGCTCAGAAAGGCCTTCATTGACACCAATGTCATTTCCTCTCTCAAGACCCATAAAGGCACTAAAGACGTCGTTACAAAGCCCATCTCACTACAGTGGCTCTACAATCATTTTATGAAGACACGAGAATAGTTTTTGTGCGCAGAAAATAAATAAATAATGACTTATTAATGCCAATTTCAAAACTAACGAACTGTAATGAACCGTTATGAATCAGTGCATCGATAAGCTGGTTCATTGAGCTCCGATGCTTTAGGAAGCTTTGTTTTGAAATCGGCCATCACTATACAAGTCGTTATTTTTTTATTTTTTGCGCACGAAAACTATTCTCAGGGCTTCATAAAATGATTGTAGAGCCGCTGTAGTGAGATGGACTTTGTAACGACGTCTTTAGTGCCTTTATGGGTCTTGAGAGAGGAAATGACATTGGTGTCAATGAAGGCCTTTCTGAGCCATCGGATTTCAACACTAATATCTTCATCTGTGTGTGAAGATGAGCGGAGGTGTTACGGGTGTCGAACGACGTGAGGGTGGGTAATTAATGACAATTTTCATTTTTGGGTGAACTAACCCTTTAAGTTCATGGTATAAACATCTTTGTTTTCTCCTTCAGTCTTTGGGTTCTGCGCTATCGGACTGATCTTCGCACTAAAGCGCTCGCCGCTGAACAGGTCTATCAGGACGCGGCGGATCGGCTGAATGAAATCCGTCGGCGTGAGGATCTGTGTGTGCTGCAGCAGGCGCGGGTCGTCGGCATGACCACCACAGGAGCGGCTAAATACAGACAGGCTCTTCAGGAGCTGCGGCCCAGATTGGTGATCGTGGAGGAGGCGGCGGAGGTGTTGGAGGCGCACACCATCACCACCCTCAGCAAAGCCTGCCAGCATCTCATACTGATCGGAGATCACCAACAGGTAGACAGGACTTGTAGCCTGACATGGTCATACTCAGTTTTAGTCAGAATATGTGTCTAATACTGCTCCATTGGGTGTTAATTATGGGGTGTGTTTCAACCAAGCGGCAACCTCCCGAGATCTCTCTTGAAGCCAAGTAAAATAATAGTTTAAACTGTAATTCCTCAACTGGCCACACAGGCTCCAGAAGGAGCAGAATCTTATTATGCCCCATGTTAAGACTCCCAACTTTACAGCAGAAAAAAAACATGTCTACATTCTGGTACAATTTGTGGTTTTGGCCTATACTATGCCTAATATTGACCCTCAGGACAACTGTGAGGGGGGTTATTTTTTTGTATAACTCATTCATTTACATTATATAAAGCCTTAAAGTTCTGCATAATTAAGAGCATGGTTACTTTGAGTGACAGGTGGATAGCCATTTATTCTGCCGTCTATAGTCACTGCGTTGATTAAAGCAAATAGTGTCCATGTAAATGTAGCTAGTGATTTAGGAAATATTCTGGGCCAAAAGTTTCTAGCAATTTCTAGCAACAATAAAATTGAATGATTAGCAGGAATGTCTTCACCTAGGAAAACTATTTTGGCGTACTCCTCAGAGAACCTCATAAAGAAATGTCAAATTGTATTATTCTAAACAGTTAGGCCTGGTTTCAAAGACAAGGCTTAGATTAAGCCTTTTCAATTAGGACATTTAACTAGCTTTTATAAACATGCCTTTGGAAAAAAAACATTACTGGTGTGCATCTTGAGACAAAACAATGACACTGACATATCTTAATATGATTCTGAAATATGAAAGCAGCATAAACTTGCATTTTAGTCTGGGACTAGGTTTAAGCCTTGTCCGTGAAACTGGGGGCTAATTTAAACAATAAATGCTTCTGTAGTAAGGGACCATAATGCTTATTCTTTCTGTATTTGAACCTGTACAGCTGAGGCCTAGCGCAACAGTGTACGATCTTGCCAAGAATTTCAACCTGGAAGTGTCAATGTTTGAGAGGCTTGTCAGAGTAAGCTTCCCATATGTACGCCTCAACTACCAGGTTAGTGTGTGTACCATCACATCAGCCACAGATGTCAATAATTCCTCTAGAGAATCTTGCACTAAACCAACAAAAACAACAATCCTATTCTGTTTATTTTGTTTGTTTATAGCATCGCATGAGACCAAGCATCGCTAGGCTACTGACTCCTCATATCTATGAAACTCTGGAAAACCATCCCTCTGTGCTGGAGTATGATAATGTCAAGGTAAGGAATTTAAGTGAACACAACCTTAGATGGTCACAGTCATTATTGTAAGATTTGCTGTAAGTAATTTTGGTACCATCATCTACTTGACACCTGTGTATTTCAATCCACAGGGGCTTCTGACAAATCTCTTTTTCGTTGAACATTCCCAACGCGAGGAAGAGATTAAAGATGGACGGAGCCACCAGAATCCCCACGAAGCTAAATTTGTGGTCGAGCTTTGCCGCTACTTGCTTAACCAGGAATACAAGCCTTCCCAGATTACCATTCTCACAACCTACACTGGACAGCTTCACTGTCTTCGTAAGCTCATGCCCTCTCCCGTTTTCTCGGGCGTCAAAGTCCATGTCGTCGACAAATACCAAGGGGAAGAGAATGATATCATCATATTGTCTTTGGTGCGCAGCAACTCCCAGAGGAGGGTCGGCTTCCTGAACATATCAAACCGAGTCTGTGTTGCTCTCTCTCGTGCTAAGATGGGTCTTTATTGTATTGGAAATATGGACATGCTTAGCTCAGTTACACTGTGGAGCAACATCCTTCACACTCTGAGAGAGACTGGTCAAGTGGGTCCTGCTTTGACGCTGAGCTGTCAGAACCATCCGGATAAACAGATCGAGGCATCCTGCGGGAATGACTTCAAAGCTGCCCCTGAGGGTGGTTGCGATCAGCCCTGCCAGTACCGTCTAGACTGTGGCCACGTGTGCACCCGTATGTGCCACCCATACGATGCTGAGCACAAGAATTACAAGTGCATGAAAGACTGTCCGAAGGTGCTGTGTGAACTAAACCACAAATGCACAAAGTGCTGTTACCAAGAGTGTGGTAAATGCAGGGTACTCCTAGACAAGATAATCCCATTATGCCTGCACAATCAGAAGGTGCCCTGCCACCAAGACCCTGCAACATTTGAGTGTCAAGAGCATTGCCAAAAGACCCTCCAATGTGGCCATCCCTGCAAGGCGACTTGTGGAGCCACCTGCACCTCTCAGTGCATGGTGAGAGTTCAGATGCAGCTGAAATGTGGACACATCCAAGAAGAGCCATGCTATATTTCTAGGGACCACAAAAAGGAGCCAAACTGCAGAACTAAATGTGGCACCACCTTGAAATGTGGCCACACTTGCCCAGGAACTTGCCATGGATGCTATCAAGGTCGCCTGCACAAAGCATGCACCCACAAATGTCAAGAAACCCTTGTGTGTTCTCATCGATGTCGGGAACCCTGTGTTAGAGATTGTCCACCATGCTCCTTACCTTGTGAGAACCGTTGCATCCACAGCATCTGTAAGAAATTTTGTGGACAATCTTGCGCTCCTTGCAACGAACCCTGTGAATGGCAGTGCCCTCACTACAGCTGTACCAAGCTGTGTCATGAACCCTGTGACCGTCCGCCTTGTTTAGTTCCCTGTAACAACACCTTACCCTGTGGACACCGCTGCATTGGCCTGTGCGGAGACCCATGTCCCAACAAATGTCGCATTTGCCACAAGGATGAGGTCACGGAGATCTTCTTCGGCAATGAAGACGAACCGGATGCCTGTTTTATTCAACTGGAAGATTGCAAGCACTTGTTTGAGACCAAAGGAATGGATCAGTACATGGGTCTCGATGAAGACCAAGGTGCTGGACTGGATCAAAGAGCAATCCGACTCAAGGACTGTCCAAGGTGTCGCACTCCCATCCGTAGAAACCTTCGGTACGGCACTCACATCAACCGCAGCCTGGCAGCCATTGAGATGGTCAAGAAAAAGATCAATGGTCTGCCTGATGTTATCATGCAACAGCAGGAAGTCCTAAGTTTGCAACTGCTCGAGCAGAACAACTTTAAGAAGCATATTCCCAAAGAGTTTGCATCGCTTCAAGAGACTCTTACTACAAAGGACCTTTCATTCCAACAACTTTGGCATCTCGAGAACTTGATGAGCTTCCTCGAGAGTATTGGGAAACTTAAAGAAATGAAGAAAGAACATATGACACCACAACTAAGCTTTTATAAACCATTTTCCCGCAAAGTCGAAGAAGTTTTGAATTTCCTCTTGGATACATTTCAGAGGTTTTCAGACCAGCAGGTTGCAGATCTCGAACGCGAATTGAAGAGACTTTCCTACCTGGCTGAGCTCAATGTGCGCTGCAAGATGTCTCAATTGAAACTTCAAACTAACGTTGCCCTAGGCACAGAGGTCCAACAGTTAAGAGACATCCTGGAGGACACTTTGCCTTTCTCTGAGGGTCTAGAACGTACAGTGAAGAAAATGTTCACAGAGCTGGATGCCAAACTACCACGCAGCGGCCTGGGGATCACCGACGAGGAGAGGGTGATGATACTCAAAGCCATCGGTTTGAATAAAGGACATTGGTACAAATGTCCCAATGGACATGTATATGCAATCGGTGAATGTGGGGGTGCTATGGAAGAAAGCAAATGTCCAGAATGCAGCGCTGCAATTGGAGGTGCTAATCACAATCTCCTTCAGGGAAACGCTGTGGCGTCTGAGATGGATGGTGCACAATATGCTGCCTGGTCGGATGCGGCCAACATGGCAAACTTTGACCTGATAAACTTTGAAGATTAAACCTCCGGAGATTCCAGAAAATACACTGGAATCAATCCTGATCAATCCTTGGATCTGTTTGCGTTCACACAGAAGGCACTTTAACAATTCTATGGCAATTTTCTGGGATCAACTCTTTGTGTGAAAGGGGCTTTAGATATTTTTGTCTGCAGATAGGTGTTGGGTTTTGATCCAATAATGCAAATCATGAATGCTGTTTTTAACCACCTTGTTTCAGAGCAAGTTATAATTTAACAGTTAGCAAGAGTGTTTAAGGTAAACGTTTTATCATGCTTGCACTGATGGGCAAATGATACTGTATTTAGCATAATTTCCTTAGATGTATTTTTTACCTGTGATGTATTATGCAGTTGTTTTTGTTGTTGTTCTGCAAGTCAATCTCTTGATGAAATGCTCCTTCCACTTGGTTTTGATCCTTATATATTCATTTGGTAGGGAAAAACACTTCAAGCTAAAATTCCTATGGCAAATTTTCCATGAAGATAACATTTACAAAATAGAAGATGCACATAATTTCTTTTAGTAAGCTTGTCAGATAAAAAAAAAAAATGCCGTGAGTCAAACCCATTCTTACTGCCTGCTAATGGATGAGTAACGTACTCATCAATGCCTATTTTTACTCACGCTTAGTGAGTTGATTATGCTGTGTCTTAAGAACGAGTCTGAATTAGGCCAGTCTACCTTATTATGTAACTGACTTTTGCATAAATTTGACCCGTCTTAAAGGTATGTACGTTTTTGGCTGTACTAAAGCATACGAATACCATAATATGTTTACAGATATTTAAGAAGCATGCTAAGTTCACATACTTGCTTCTCAAAAAAAACAATGCTAATGCCAGTTATTTTACTTTGAAATGTGCGTTCCGTGTCGAAATGTTTGTTTTTGTTTTGGTCTGTGCAATGACGCACGTTGCCAGTTTACCTAATAATATTTCGACACCACAGGTTGCCAATTGGTGTAAAACACAGCATATTGCTGCCATGGAAGCCAGCAAAGAAACTTGGTTAACAATTGCAGATTTTACCGACCTTAAAAGCCTCGGCATCCTTTCAAAAATCTAAAAAAGCACATTAAAACATGGATAAATCAACTCATTAACTTATAGTGTGTAAGTTTCATTGTAATTTGCACTCAGCCCTAGCCTGACAAGCCAGACCCACATCAAGATGTTTGGTTTGGAAACTCACCATTGACAGGGCTTAGTCCGAGGGGCGGGATAAACGGTTGTCTTTCAAACTCCCTCTGCACGGCGTGCACGCAATTGGATAGCGCTACACCCAACCAGAGCTAGTTGAAAGATTAAACTTTCGCCGTATCCGGTCGGCAAAACTCAAACACATCTTGCCTTCTTAAAGGGTTACTTCAGTGATTAGCATATGGCTTTGTATCAGTAGAAACCCTGGAGTATATTCAAATGATTGTGCTTTCCCCCTCATATCCCCCTGAGACAAAAGATTTATGCATTTTATTTCTGGAAAAATTCCTCCTATGATGCAAATTGACGATATTTGCATCATAGGAGGAATGTTTGCCCAAAGGCTAAAGACTACAGCCAGCAGAGGGAGCCATTTCCGCATGTTTTGAATCTGCGCATGGGGGATGGGAGATTACACTCAGCTCGCAGGGAGAGCTCAGGTCGAAGCTACATTCACTCATTTAAATGGAGCTATGGTGAGCAATGTAAGTCTTTTAACTTTTCATATTAATTTCTATGAAAGTGAAGCTTGCAAAGGCATGAACTGAAATGCGCCAGACTGAACTCGCGTTGTGAATGTATGCCGCGAGTGTCGTCGCGATTACCTCAGCTCTCATCACGAGAGCTCATTAATCTCACTCCTGCAGCCAGTGCTCAGTGCTGTGATTCTCAAGCCGCTAGGGTGCGTCTATATTTCTAGGCTAACTCAGCCCTGTTGTGTGTCCTCAAACTGACAACCCACGTGAGCGTCGAGTCTGAGGAGGAGGTGACAGGGAAAACAATATTTTGAATTTGGACTGCAGTACCCATTTCAACCACTAGCTGTCACTTTTACATACAGCACCTTTAAAGAAAAACATTTATGAGTAACTTTTAAAGTCCCACTGAACCCGAAGTAGCGAGTGAGTTTTCTTCAGTGCTGTGACGTATTTCCAAGTGAAATGGAATATTGAATAGAGGGCTGGGTTTTACTTAACTTCTTCTCTCCATCTCACACTCACAGCAAACGAACGGTAGAAGGGAGAGGTTACGCATTTTAAACCACAAGCCGTCAAACTGACATCATCTGAGAAGGAATGCCGTTTCCAGACTGGAAATAACTTTTCAGATTTTGGTTAAAGATTACCACGGCAAACAATTTTTTTCGGTGTATTAACTTGCACGGATTAATTGTTCACCCTAAAACCTGCAATATGTGCTAACAAAGTACGATAAATAAGATCGATTTTGATTTCATTAGGACTTTAAGACTAGTCTTAGAAGTTTATGCAACCGGCCACTGATTAGAAATATTGCGCTTATGTACATCTCAGTGTGTTAGCTTTTAAAAGCATATATTTTTAAATGTAATAAAAAAACGTGTTTTTTGCTAGTTTGTTTTGTTTAAGTGCCACATATTCATGTTCCCAAATAAAGGAGGTAAATACATAAGGCAAATATTTGGTCAATATGCTGTTCCAGGCTATTTAAACGTATAGATGTGATAACATGCACAATGCTAAGCAATGAAATTACCTGTAGCTAACATGTATGCTCGCTGAAGAAAAGCACTTAATCATGAATATGCTTAATAAAATCATGTTTTAATGAAAATGTGTGTATTTTCCCCCAAATATTACCACTATTTACCAGTTTTATTGTGAACACAGCAGTGTCCTCATGTTTTATTGCATGCTTTAGCATCAAGTATGTGCTAACATTTGTCTTTAATTTCACTAGATGGCAGCAGTGTACCAGTCAACAACTCTCTGAGCTTGTGTTAGGACAAAGTCAGTATGCATTTGTGTTCTTTTCATAATGCAAGCTGTGGCTTTGACCTGCATCAAGAAACACACTGGTCTCTGTCAACTTCAGCAGGTTCATCCTCCGCTGAAATCTGGCTAATAATAAAGCATTACCCGAGCTCTCAGCCTAAATTGCCAGCAGTCACGTGAGTCGAGCGGCTAGTCGCGAGCTGCTGGGTCGACTTCCATTTAGACTTCCCAGCAGCTTGCATCAGTTTATTATGAATGCCGTCTTGTCATAATGTAAACCCGAGTGCTAAGTCGGCACTTTCTGCACAGGAAATAAGATAGGGTGGGGTGGAGAAGCGACAACATCAAAATCTGTTGTGTCAGGATGCAAAGGAAAAGCAAGCACAAGTTTAAGCATATTTCTGAGGGACAGTATAACGGGCGGTGATTTTTTTATAGGGCCAGAAAAAAAAAGCTAGTGAAGCAAAACGTTAGTTTGCGTTAGTTTAATGCTTCAAGAACACCCCTTAACTTTGGTCAAAATTGATCTCTCAGTGCTCATTGCTTTTGTGCAATGGTGGCAACAGCACTATGGTAAAATAAACCACTGAGCGATGGCAACATTTGTTTTTGCGATTTAATATAATGTATTAGTTTAGCTGTAGAACATGCACTGTTGCCACAGATCAACACAGCAGATTTATGCATAATTGACGTGAGGTTACGGTCGATTTTTCAATGGCTTCACACACACTCATCTGCTCATTATGGATGTGACTTTTATTTTCCGTTTGAATTCAAGGACAGATTAGGACAGGACACGATCTGACGCATGATTGGGGGAGGGATTGAGCATCTATACATGATTGTTCGTGTTTAATGGAGAGGATCGTGTCACACAGATTGGACTGCGGAGTTCAGAGAGACACAGCTGAGCCCGTGCTCACTCGAGCCGTCCACCCTGAGCGCTAATGTGATTAGGGTTCAAGTGCTTCAGTGTGCAATTGGAGAAAAAACATTTTAGATTGGAAAAGTAGGATTGCTTTCTGTTTGAAATTGTCATGTTGAACGTGATTCCAGGTGCTGAGAAAAAAATACCATAGTGTTTGTTTTGACAAGATTATCAGGTTTGTGAGATGTCAATAGAATTCATACTTATTGCTTTAAAGTTGAGTAATCGATTAAAGTGTTCATAATGTGTCAGTACACACTCCCCTCTACATTTTGTCTGAACATTTTGTCCTCAAAGTTGATGTGTTAGAAGCAGGAAAAATGGCCAAGCATAAGGATTTGAGCGAGTTTGACAAGGGCCAAATTGTGACGGCTAGACGACTGGGTCAGAGCATCTCCAAAACTGCAGCTCTTGTGGGCTGTTCCTGGTCTGCAGTGGTCAGTATCTATCAAAAGTGCTCCAAGGAAGGACCAGTGGAGAACCGGCCACAGGGTCATGGGCGGCCAAGGCTCATTGATGCACGTGGGGAGCGAAGGCTGGCCCGTAAGGTCCGATCAAACAGACGAGCTACTGGAGCTCAAACTGCTCCAGAAGTTAATGCTGGTTCTGATAGAAAGGTGTCAGAATACACAGAAAACTCAGTTTGTTGGGTATGGGCTGCATATGAAAATATATATGGTATTACTACTGCAAACCGTTTGACGTTGGCACTTCCATGCTCCACTTGCTTGTGCAACATAGCATCTAAAATTGTATATTTCAAGACATTTATTTAATTTATTATAATTTTCTTATTCATTGTCTTTATTTAAATGTGTTAATTTCAGAGGGTTCATTATTATATGCGCTAGTAGGAAAAAAGCCCTGGTATATATGGGAATCATTCAGTACCATGGTATATTTCTGATATTGCTATAACAAGTTACAACTGTTGTCTCATTTGTTTCTATTTGTTGTCATAAGGGTTTTTAGGAGAAAAAAAACTTATAAGAGAAGCAAATATAAGGCTTACACTAATGAGCCAATTACAGTTTATTGAGCTATAAAAAAATGAATGTGCATAGCAGCTCAGATTATTTGGAGAATTTGAGGAGAGCTGCTTGAGTTGGTTTGTATCTCAGGATAATCTGAGAATAGTTCGAGGCATTGCTGAGATCTCTTCTGGTGACATGAGGTTACTGCCGTGTTTTTCTCAGAAGACACATCTGAAAGGCTTGAAATTTTATAAGTCTCCATTTTGTTCTGAATTTAATATCATTGCTTTCTAATTGAGATCTAGATCATTTGAGATGCATGATTCTCAGCTGTTTATCCGTTTCATGACTGCAAATTGTTCTCAGTTAGCATTAGTTTGGTGTGCACGTATTAAGAATCATATCTGTGGCTGTTTTCCCCATTGTATTAATCAAACCCACCTGGTTGGAACAAACTGATTAAAATTTCATTGGGCCCTGTGGTGACCGGCTATATGCTTTCATGAAATAATGTGCATGTGTAAATATAGATGTGGTAAGGTTAAAGCTTCGCCATGAAAGCCTTATTCACTCTGGCCTTGCTCTGTTTCGGCGACAGGCACTTTTGTGTCCTGCAGTACGCCTGCTTTAATTAATGTTGGATTATGTGTCCTTTGAACAGTCACTGATTCATGTTCAAAAGGAGGTTTGTCGTGTAACGAGGTGTAATCATAAGTCGAGTTTTGGAGTGGCTTATGAAACATGGAAAATTTGCGAACTTTTAATCATGTAATTACTAATGGGAACAGTAATGGGGGGACACAGTGGTTGAAAGATTAACCTAAGAGCTCCTGTCATACCAAACCTGATGAGAAAAACACAATAACTTACCTAATCTACTTGAGTCGCCCATCCGTTATGAAACACTCTTGTTGTAAAAAGAATTCCCGTCCTTGACCGGATAATGCACTGATGAAATATGTGGTTTCATAGATTAACATTTAGGTTTTTCTTTTAATTTACTGTTAGTTCACATAATTACCCAGGACAGAGTTTATAGGGTGTTTTTTTTATTTTTTATTGAGCTTTGTGCAATGCATTCTGGGTGTTAAATTCTTCTGTTAAACAACCATTTCATCCAACTGACTTGCATCCACTGAGAATGTGCTTCTTAATTCCTCACTCCCTGTTGAACTGATTTAACTTTGGCTCGTGTTCCTGTAATGCAAGTCTTTTATTTGGAGTGGACCAGTTCTCTGGTGCCTCCACTCCTTTTTGGCACGGGTCCTGCCAACGTATTTTGTAAAACCACTGCCAATTATAGACTCAGCAAAGCAAGATTTTAATAAGCCTCGTTTGCTATGTAAAAGAAAAACATGCACCGACGTGCTTTTTTTATTAGAGGAGCCCATTTAAAAGTTGCAAAAATCTGGCAAAATTGCAAGATGAAAAAGTGTGAGCATGAAGATTAATAAGACGCATTAAGACACATTGTACTCTAAAAAATGCTGAGTTGTTTTAACCCAATTTGGGTCAAATATGGACAAACCCAACCGTTTAAAAAAATAAAACCCAACAGCTGGGTTTGATCATATTTGACCCATCTTTGGATTGAAACAATCCAGCATTTTTTAGACGGTGTACTATGAGGAAGAAGTTGTAATTTACAACTATAAATGTAGATGTTTTTCTTTTACATTTTTGGGAGACGAGATATTAGTGGTTCTCAAGGAGCAAAACTCAAGTCTTGTGGGTAGTGCCCGTTGCTGTTAGATTTTCTAATATGTTCTTTGTTTTTCGGGTATTCAAGGTTGTAACAAGGAAAAGAAGTCTCCGATCTTCTGGTTTGTATAAAGATAAGGATATTAGCATCCACACTAGCAGACAATATTTTTCTGTTCATTATGAGTGTGTGTTTAGTGAGTTGATATAATTTCCACTGAAACAGCAAGACAGGGTGTGGCATATCAAACTGCCTTAAACAGTCTATTTATTGTCACCCGTTTTATTCATCATTAGTCCAGTGACTTTGAATAATGATACTGATGCTTGACTTAGCAAATGCACGGACGTCCATATTTTCTGTTCAACTGTAAGTCAACTATTGCATTACTTTAACTCTTATAACTCTCTTTCTATAGAAGCCTGACAGGTTTGACACGACCAGTTGAGCCTCATTTGCAACATGGAAAACCCAGATATGTAGAAATAATTGAGAATTACACATAGATAATCTGTGACCGAGACTCAAGCGTGTTTTTTTTCGCACAATTATTATGAACAGTGGTGTAACTGAAGTTACTGAACAACTAATTGCCTATTTTCAGTCACCAGAGCTGCACGATTCAACCAGAGCATTGGGTTTATCTGCATTCTGTATCGCCTCTCTCTTGACATGTGCATAAAGTCTAGCACCTTTTTGCCCAGGTAAGCATATTTACTCAGGTGTGATTCTAAACTGATTTGAATAAATGCATGAAACTCAATTTCACCTAATGGCGGCTCGCTATACGAGCACCTGCCGTTGAGTTAGTGAGTGACATTAAGCCATTTTGCTGTGCTGGGCATGAGAAATGCTTCATAACTCTGGATTCAATTCAGCATTTTCAATATGACACCATATGTGCTTTTTTGAAATGGGCAATTATGTGTGTGTACTTCATATTTAATGAAACATAGCCAAGAAACTGGAGCTAATGAGAATCAATTATCTTCCTTAAAATGGCAGACAGCATTCATTTACTGGAGTACGTAAGGGGCATGCAACTGTATGATAATTTTAATGCAGTTATAATATATTTTTTATTCTTTTATTATAATTAAGAATTTTTCATTAATGTGTACACGTGTAATGCATAGGTTATATATAAATACACACACACACACACACAGAGAGAGAGAGAGAAAGAGAGAAGCTATAACTTTATGACCATGTTCCTAATATTGTGTTGGTCCCCCTTTTTAACAGCCCTGACCCGTCAAGGCATGGACTCCACTAGACCCCTGAAGGTGTGCTGTGGTATCTGGCACCAAGATGTTAGCAGCAGATCCTTTAAGTCCTGTAAGTTACGAGGTAGAGCCTCCATGGATCGGACTTGTTTGTTCAGCTCATCCCACAGATGCTCGACTGGATTGAGATCTGGGGAATTTGGAGGCCGAGTCAACGCCTTAAACTCGTTCTTGTGCTCCTCAAACCATTCCTGAAGCATTTGTGCTTTGTGTCAGGAGCATTATCCTGCTGGAAGAGCAACAGCCACCAGAATACCGTTTCCATGAAAAGCTGATCATGGTCTGCAACAATGTTTGAGCAGGTGGTGTGTGTCAAAGTAACATCCACATGGATGGAGGACCCAAGGTTTCCCAGCAGAACATTGGCCAAAGCATCACACTGCCTCCGCCGGCTCGCCTTCTTCCCATAGTGCATCCTGGGGCCATGTGTTCCTCAGGTAAGCCACACACACACACACACGGCCATCCACGTGATGTAAAAGAACACGTGATTCATCAGATCAGGCCACCTCCCTCAATTGCTCCGTGGTCCAGTTCTGATGCTCACATGTTTCTGAATAATGCCAACATGCAAATTTTTTAGATGTCCTAAATTAGTTCAATAACGTCTTAAATTAACTTAAAGGGTTGTGAGAAAATGAGATGTGCGTCAGATCCCGTGTCCATGTTCGCCAGCAGCAGATCTTAAAGTGACAGCAGCCCAATAAACCATTTGCTGTGATGTCTGTCATTAATGTTAATTTAAGAACAAAGGTAACAGATACAATTGTAGTTTTAATAAGGCTATCTTAATTTATCATTTATGCAGTTAGGACTAAAAAGGGTTTTCAATCAAAAAAAAAAATATGTAATCGATTGACAGCACTAAAATATAAACATGTAAACACATTTATAATTATCATCACAGCTCTCTTCAATAAGCTGCCTGATTTGAGGAATCAGATGTTTCAGCGCCTAATTTGAGCAACAGAAAAGCTTCTTCTCGTTTTTGTTCTGGATATTATTGCCATCTGAGGTTTGACACAGAAGCAGCCGTGCCTTAATTTAACCTGCCGCTATTTGAGTTGTGTGTTAAAAGACATCCGTGCACTATATAACACTACGAAAGCCATTTTGTTTGAAAAGGGAACCGAAAATCTTGGCATTCCACCTTTGCCGACGCTGCAACGTGCCAAGTGTGCTGAATGGACGTTTGGCAGTGAGCGGGGGGGACGTCTGACAGGCTGCTTTTATATGCCTGCGTAGCTGCGTGATTTGTGCTCTGCCAAAACCATCGATCCACTCCAAATTAGAACAATTACTGTCGCCTTGCCTCCCTTTTTGCCTGCCTTTCATTAAAAATGGCTCTGTCGATAGCACTGTTTATGTCAGGATTAATGTGATGCCGACCTGACAGGATGTCATTATGTGATTATTTCATCTCGGGCTGGCAGAAGGAAAAGAATAAAATGGGATGAAACTGAAAGATTATTGTTAAAAATAATGGTTTATTTCACCTGGCACATTGAGAACTTCCTTCATTGAGAACATCGGCCTGTATGTCTTCAGCCGAAAGAGGTGTTTTCCCAGAGTTCAACTTAATTTATACAGTGGTGCTTGAACGTTTGTGAACCCCTTGCAGAAAATGTGAATAATCTGAACAAAATAAGACAGATCATACAAAATGCATTTTATGTTTTTATTTAATACTGTCTTGAATAAGACATTTTACATAAAATATGTTTACATTTAGTCCACTTGACAAAAAATTTAATTAATGATTTCTTAATCCTGAATGTCATTGACTCATGATCCACGGCGTTGTGTGTGTGTGTGTGTGTGTGTGTGTGTGTGTGTTCCTTGTTTGGCAATACTTGTGAGGACACAAATGTCCTCACTTATATAGTAAAATATGAAAATGACCCACTAGTTTGACATTGGACTGGTCCTCACTAGTTAAAAGGCTTATAAATCGGCCAAAACATGTTTTTATTTAAATCTGTTGATCTGCACATATTTCTGTGATGGGTAGGTTTAGGGATAGGGGTAGTGTGTGTGTGTGTGTGTGTGTGTGTGTGTGTGTGTGTGTGTGTGTGTGTGTGTGTGTGTGTGATGGGTAGGTTTAGGGATAGGGGTAGTGTGTGTGTGTGTGATGGGTAGGTTTAGGGATAGGGGTAGTGTGTGTGTGTGTGTGTGTGTGATGGGTAGGTTTAGGGATAGGGGTAGTGTGTGTGTGTGTGTGTGTGTGTGATGGGTAGGTTTAGGGATAGGGGTAGTGTGTGTGTGTGTGTGTGTGTGTGATGGGTAGGTTTAGGGATAGGGTAGTGTGTGTGTGTGTGTGTGTGTGTGTGTGTGTGTGTGTGTGTGATGGGTAGGTTTAGGGATAGGGGTAGTGTGTGTGTGTGTGTGTGTGATGGGTAGGTTTAGGGATAGGGGTAGTGTGTGTGTGTGTGATGGGTAGGTTTAGGGATAGGGCTAGTGTGTGTGTGTGTGATGGGTAGGTTTAGGGATAGGGGTAGTGTGTGTGTGTGTGTGTGTGTGTGATGGGTAGGTTTAGGGATAGGGGTAGTGTGTGTGATGGGTAGGTTTAGGGATAGGGGTAGTGTGTGTGTGTGTGTGATGGGTAGGTTTAGGGATAGGGGTAGTGTGTGTGTGTGTGATGGGTAGGTTTAGGGATAGGGGTAGTGTGTGTGTGTGTGTGTGTGTGTGTGTGTGTGTGTGTGTGTGTGTGTGTGTGTGTGTGTGTGTGTGTGTGTGTGTGTGATGGGTAGGTTTAGGGATAGGGGTAGTGTGTGTGTGTGTGATGGGTAGGTTTAGGGATAGGGGTAGTGTGTGTGTGTGTGATGGGTAGGTTTAGGGATAGGGGTAGTGTGTGTGTGTGTGTGATGGGTAGGTTTAGGGATAGGGGTAGTGTGTGTGTGTGTGTGTGTGTGTGTGTGTGTGTGTGTGATGGGTAGGTTTAGGGATAGGGGTAGTGTGTGTGTGTGTGTGTGTGTGTGATGGGTAGGTTTAGGGATAGGGGTAGTGTGTGTGTGTGTGTGTGTGTGTGTGATGGGTAGGTTTAGGGATAGGGTAGTGTGTGTGTGTGTGTGTGTGTGTGTGTGTGTGTGATGGGTAGGTTTAGGGATAGGGGTAGTGTGTGTGTGTGTGTGTGTGTGATGGGTAGGTTTAGGGATAGGGGTAGTGTGTGTGTGTGTGATGGGTAGGTTTAGGGATAGGGGTAGTGTGTGTGTGTGTGTGTGTGATGGGTAGGTTTAGGGATAGGGGTAGTGTGTGTGTGTGTGATGGGTAGGTTTAGGGATAGGGCTAGTGTGTGTGTGTGTGATGGGTAGGTTTAGGGATAGGGGTAGTGTGTGTGTGTGTGTGTGTGTGTGTGTGTGTGTGTGATGGGTAGGTTTAGGGATAGGGGTAGTGTGTGTGATGGGTAGGTTTAGGGATAGGGGTAGTGTGTGTGTGTGTGTGATGGGTAGGTTTAGGGATAGGGGTAGTGTGTGTGTGTGTGTGATGGGTAGGTTTAGGGATAGGGGTAGTGTGTGTGTGTGTGTGTGTGTGTGTGTGTGTGTGTGTGTGTGATGGGTAGGTTTAGGGATAGGGGTAGTGTGTGTGTGTGTGATGGGTAGGTTTAGGGATAGGGGTAGTGTGTGTGATGGGTAGGTTTAGGGATAGGGGTAGTGTGTGTGTGTGTGTGATGGGTAGGTTTAGGGATAGGGGTAGTGTGTGTGTGTGTGTGATGGGTAGGTTTAGGGATAGGTGTAGTGTGTGTGTGTGATGGGTAGGTTTAGGGATAGGGGTAGTGTGTGTGATGGGTAGGTTTAGGGATAGGGGTAGTGTGTGTGTGTGTGTGTGTGTGTGTGTGTGATGGGTAGGTTTAGGGATAGGGGTAGTGTGTGTGTGTGTGTGTGTGTGTGTGTGTGTGTGTGTGTGTGATGGGTAGGTTTAGGGATAGGGGTAGTGTGTGTGTGTGTGTGTGATGGGTAGGTTTAGGGATAGGGGTAGTGTGTGTGTGTGTGTGTGTGTGTGTGTGTGTGTGTGTGTGTGTGTGTGTGTGTGTGATGGGTAGGTTTAGGGATAGGGGTAGTGTGTGTGTGTGTGTGTGTGATGGGTAGGTTTAGGGATAGGGGTAGTGTGTGTGTGTGTGTGTGTGTGTGATGGGTAGGTTTAGGGATAGGGGTAGTGTGTGTGTGTGTGTGTGTGTGTGTGTGATGGGTAGGTTTAGGGATAGGGGTAGTGTGTGTGTGTGATGGGTAGGTTTAGGGATAGGGCTAGTGTGTGTGTGTGTGTGTGTGATGGGTAGGTTTAGGGATAGGGGTAGTGTGTGTGTGTGTGTGTGTGTGTGTGTGTGTGTGTGTGTGATGGGTAGGTTTAGGGATAGGGGTAGTGTGTGTGTGTGTGTGTGATGGGTAGGTTTAGGGATAGGGGTAGTGTGTGTGTGTGTGTGATGGGTAGGTTTAGGGATAGGGGTAGTGTGTGTGTGTGTGATGGGTAGGTTTAGGGATAGGGGTAGTGTGTGTGTGTGTGTGTGTGTGTGTGTGTGTGTGTGTGTGTGTGTGTGATGGGTAGGTTTAGGGATAGGGGTAGTGTGTGTGTGTGTGATG
Source organism: Pseudorasbora parva (assembly GCF_024679245.1). Classification (NCBI taxonomy): domain Eukaryota; kingdom Metazoa; phylum Chordata; class Actinopteri; order Cypriniformes; family Gobionidae; genus Pseudorasbora; species Pseudorasbora parva. The sequence continues at coordinate 2,857,686 of NC_090183.1, forward strand.
GGTAGGTTTAGGGATAGGGGTAGTGTGTGTGATGGGTAGGTTTAGGGATAGGGGTAGTGTGTGTGTGTGTGTGTGATGGGTAGGTTTAGGGATAGGGGTAGTGTGTGTGTGTGTGTGTGTGATGGGTAGGTTTAGGGATAGGTGTAGTGTGTGTGTGTGATGGGTAGGTTTAGGGATGGGGTAGTGTGTGTGATGGGTAGGTTTAGGGATAGGGGTAGTGTGTGTGTGTGTGTGTGTGTGTGTGATGGGTAGGTTTAGGGATAGGGGTAGTGTGTGTGTGTGTGTGTGTGTGTGTGTGTGTGTGTGTGTGTGTGTGATGGGTAGGTTTAGGGATAGGGGTAGTGTGTGTGTGTGTGATGGGTAGGTTTAGGGATAGGGGTAGTGTGTGTGTGTGTGTGTGATGGGTAGGTTTAGGGATAGGGGTTGGGTTAGGGGATAGAAAGTATCATTAACCTGATACAAAATCAATGGAAGTCTATGTAATGTCCTCACTAATATAGTGAAACAAACCTGTGTGTGTGTGTGTGTGTGTGTGTGTGTGTGTGTGTGCGCGCCACAGCCGTGGATTTAGGGAATGACACACACACACACACACACAGCCGCGGATCATCATGGAAACACACACACACACACACACACACACACACACACACACACACACACACACACACACACACACACACACACACACACACACACACACACACACACACACACACACACACACACACACACACACACACACACACACAGAGAGAGAGAGAGAGAGAGATCATCCAGGGAACAACACACAAAAAACAAGGGTTCATAATCTTCTGAACAGGATTATTTGAATAAAATCAGTTTTATTATTCAGTTTTTGTTTGTCTTGTGGAGTATGTAAACATATTTTATGTAAAAATGTATTCAGGACAGTATTAAATAAAAAAATAGCACACATTTTTTATGAATAATTTTGTATGAAAACAGTTATTCACATGTGTACAGATTCTGCAAAAGCTCACAGACTTCCAAGCCGTACTGTATGTATGTAAACAGTAAATGTATGAATGAGTTTAAATGTTTATTTGATGGTTTCAATGTCAGCTCAATGGTTTAATGCTTTTGGCAGGCAATAGTTCACCTCACAAATTGCGATATTGTTTAATGTAGTCCATGTTTAATGATCCTCATTGCACTGCAGGTTAAACCCATACTTAATCTATGGGTTTTATTTTATATCGCATAGTTTTATTTGTGTTTTTGGGGTCACAGTAAGCAACAGCAGCAAATGGGATGCAAAGTGTTTCTCTTCTCCTTTAAATATCTATTTATTTTGCCATAATCATGATTATATGGTTTGTTGCTTTTTATTATTTGCTTAGTTGTTCCCTGCTGATTGTTGGTGGGATAATTTCAGTCGTTCGGGATCAGCTGGCAGGAAAAGTTGGAGGAAGCCTGGCAATTTCTATTAGATCCAACTCCATCAGGATCCAGATGGCAGATCGCAGATGTGAACTGAAAAGCTTTTTTACCTGTTAAGTTTAATGTTTAAAGTCTTTAATGTTTAAAGACTCCCAGAACACACGCTTATACTATGGTTATCACACCTCAAAACATTGCTCAGATTATTTATTTCAAGACATTTGTCAGGTTTTATCCTTAAAACATGATTTTAGAGCTAGTAACGGAGGCTTGAGCCACTGATAGCAGACTAATGCAGAGAGAGAGAGAGAGAGAGAGAGAGAGAGAGAGAGAGAGAGAGAGAGAGAGAGAGAGAGAGAGAGAGAGAGAGAGAGAGAGAGAGAGAGAGAGAGATTAAGATTAAACGTATGTGAATTACTGAGTCTGTGTCTCAACAGTGTTTGGCAGCAGTGTCTCTTCTAAAAGCGAAACTGTAAGTTTATCTGCTTCAAGAACAGCAGCGTTATTACCTCACTATTGAAAAATGTCATGTTATCAGCAAGGTTCAGGAATGCATGAAAAAGATGATTATGATGACGAAGACAGAGTTGAATACTAATCCAAACAGGTAACACCTAACACAAACGAGACCCGACAAATACTGAGTGAGGGTGAGGATTTTTTGGTGCGTTCAAGTCGTGTCGTAAAGAGTTAAATGCACATGAACGCCACCAGAAAGTTGTAAATACCAGTGGGAAGTTTTCCTGGTGTTGAGACTTGTATGGCTTAATATAACATAAACTATGTCTCTTACTGAATTATGTAGTAGAAAACCCATGAAAGATCTACGTTATTTAAAAAATCTATTTTATATTTGGACCATGGGCGGCGCCATTTTGTTTGCGTTCTAGGTTGATGACGTAGAGTGGTTGAACTCCTCAATCAGCTGGCGTTACCCGTAGCTATTTTTACCACAACGCAACTCGAAAATTTTTTCAGAGTTAAACAAAACCAATGAATTACTTTGTAATTGTACTTAAAACACACTCAAATATACATGTGCACACAAACTCACCTACACAAGTCACAAACAGATCGGCGGGCGGGCACACACACCTGACAGACTGCTCTGTCTCAATCGAGATGTTGGGCTGCTCAGTCTACACGACAGGGGCTGAATCTAAAATCGACCTCCTATACCCTGAAATAGGGCATTATTTGAAGGGACGGCCATTTGTAGTGTTGTCCGACAGCATAGTGGACATGTTCGAGTGCAGTCATTCAGTCTCACGTTGCACCGCAATAACGAGTGTACAGCCGATTTACAAACAGCTGTCCGACTCCATGCACTCGTCTTCATTCACTCCTTCAAGTTGTATTAGTGAACAAAAGAAGGGAATGTTATTTGTTTCTTAAAAGTGAAAATTTAAAGATTGTGGTTAATTCACTGAGCTTGTGCTCAAACTTTAATGCACAAACCAATCTCATGCATCATCACCAAAACATCCTGCCTCTCTTCCTCACGTTACCTTATCCCATCGTCCTACCTAGATATTTCCCTCTGCTGGATACATTAGGCATTACAATTAATCTACTGCATATCAACAGTCTATCTATGATATCAACACAGGGAATAGTGATTGAGGGTTATGTATGCGCGCACGCAGTGTGTGTGTGTGTGTGTGTGTGTGTGTGTGTGTTCGCGCCGGTCTGTTGGGGTGTGTGAGAGTCTGTGAGAGAGAGAGAGAGAGTTTGTGTGCACATGTATGTTTGAGTGCGTGAAGTCGGACAGCTGTTTGTAAATCGGCTTTACTCGTTATTGCGGTGGACGAGACTGAATGACTGCACTCGAACTGTCCACTATGGTGTCGGACAACACTACAAATGTCCGTCCCTTCAAATAATGCCCTATTTAAGGGTATAGGGGGCCGATTTCAGATTCAGCCCCTGTCGTGGAGACTGAGCAGCCCAACATCTCGATATTGATTCAGGTCTGTCAGGTGTGTGTGCGCGCCCGCCGATCTGTTTGTGTAGGTGAGTTTGTGCGCACATGTATATTTGAGTGTGTTTTAAGTACAATTACAAAGCAATTAATTGGTTTTGTTTAACTCTGAAACAATTTTCGAGTTGCGTTGTGGTAAAAATAGCTACGGGTAACGCCAGCTGATTGAGGAGTGCAACCATTCTACGTCATCAACCTAGAACGCAAACAAAATGGCGCCGCCCATGGTCCAAATATAAAATAGATTTTTTAAATAACGTAGATCTTTCATGGGTTTTCTACTACATAATTCAGTAAGAGACATCATTTATGTTATATTAAGCCATACAAGTCTCAACACCAGGGGATCCCTTTAAGCTTTCACCTGATTTTTGTTTTATATTGTAGTTTTATTTGTGTGTTTTTTTGGACGCCTGATAAGGAAGTTTTCACCTGATTTTTGTTTTATATTGTAGTTTTATTTGTGTGTTTTTTTGGACGCCTGATAAGGAAGTTTTCACCTGATTTTTGTTTTATATTGTAGTTTTATTTGTGTGTTTTTTTGGACGCCTGATAAGGAAGTTTTCACCTGATTTTCTTTACGTCCCGAACTGTTAAAGTACGGGGCGTGTCCGTGAGAAACATGGCGGAATCAATAGATGCAATGTCTGTAGTTGAAAATAACATATTTAGACATGACACAATCAGGCTTTGTCATTTACAACAAAGTAAGCTAGCATTGCATTATAACAATTAGCCTAATATGTAACAATACCGTTTACAGTGATAGAGTAACTAAAAATGTAAAAGATTAAAACTCACCTGATGCGCATTGATGCCTGACAGATGAAAACAAACTGAAAGTCCATGAGAGTGAAACTAAAGATGAATGAGTCCAGAAAAGCGTTGCACAACGCCCCTTCCAGTAGGCACAACCTTGTGGTGCAGTAGCAGAGGTGATGGAGGGAGCACATGGACGACAGGAGATAATGAGGGGATGATGCAATACGGATGACGAGACCCTGGAAGCAGTGTTGGGGAAAGTTACTTTGAAAAGTAATGAATTACAATATTGCATTACTCCCTAAAAAAAGTAACTTATTGCATTACTTGGTTACTTTTTAAGAAAAGTAATGTTACACTACTTTTGCGTTACTTTTTTCACCTGGGCTGGGCTTGTTTTTTTTATATAACAGAAAAGTTATATTTTTGAGCAAATGTAAAAACCCTTTCACATTAAAAGTAGATAATAAGCCTCAGGTAACACTTACAACACCCCCCCCCCCAAAAAAAACAAACAAACAAAAAAAACATATTCTAAACAAAAAACTGAATCATTAAAGGTCAGCAGCAAGTACATTGGTCAATAAAGTGTGTTTAAATGCATATAAAATATTTGATTTATTTAAAATATTTATTTATTGGAGGTTTGCATAGTATTCTGATTTTGCATTTCACAGATTTTAATAATTTTGAGGAATACTGAATCATTTTTTTTGTGCAAATGAGATTAGTAAATGCACACTTACATTAAGCCTAGAACTCCTATAACCACCATGTTTACACACAACGACTCCACTCTTACGATTTATCTGAGCATTGGGACAAGAAAGCTGTCAGTCAATGGGAAAACAAAGTAGCATTACTTATTTGAAATTAACACGGATATTTTGTTGTAAATTTTAAAAGTAATGCATTACTTTACTAGTTACTTGAAAAAGTAATCTGATTACGTAACTCAAGTTACTTAATAATAATAATAGATTTAATTTATAACGCACTTTCCATTCCAAAGAATCTCAAAGTGCAACAATAAAATTTTTAAAAAAAAAAGTAAAAATAAAGAAAAATACAAACAATCAACACATAAAAGCCTTTCTGAACAGAAAAGTCTTCAGTTCAGCTTTAAACTGGTCCAGGCTCTGTACTGCTCTCAGCTCTGCGCGGTGCAGCCGAGCAGAAAGCTCGATCTCCTTGGTACGAAGCCTGGTGGTGGGGACTTGAAGAAGCAGGTGGCCTGAAGATCTGAGGGTGCAGGTGGAGGATTTCTGACTGATGAGTTCCTGTAGATATGGAGGTGCATGTTCGGTGATGCATTTATGTGTGAGCAGGAGGATTTAGTAGTTGATCCGGGATGAAACAGGGAGCCAGTGCAGTGTAGAGTGGGAGTTATGTGATCATATTTACAAACTCTCATAAGGACTCTGGATGTATTGAAGCATTTGGGTATTTCTGCCAGAAATCCTTCTCTGTTGCAGTAGTCCAGCCTGGTCTACTTGTAATGATTTACCCCCAACACTGCCTAGAAGTGAGGATGAAGGGCGTCCAAAGGCACAGACCCAGAGCCCATGGTGGAGACGAGGGAGGGAGGAGCCAAGTTGGCGTGGAGGCTGATGTGAACTGGGGGATGACCAACAGAGGCGGAGCCAATTGGATCCCAGGGAGCAGATGGAAAGCTGCTGGAGATGAGCGATGTCACTGGTGATGGAGGACTGCAAGGGTGGGAGGAGCCAAAATGAAGCCAACAGGTCGACAGGATGAGATTGAGCAAAACAATCTGAGGCCTGAGCTGGAGCCACCGTTCAAGCGCTGATGGTGTTTGTTGGACCTGAGGCTCGATGTGACTGCTTGGCATTATAGGAGATGAGCAAGGGCTGAAAACTTTCAGGACTGGACGACTAGCTGAGCAAGGCAGTGATGGAGGCAGATGGAATTTGCAGGTCGAAGGTAACAATAAATAGTTCATGCAGATGTATGTACTGTCTAGAAACAGCGATGAAAAAAACTGAAAATATGGCGGGAGATGATACCTCCGTGCTGAAATCCATCAACCAGTTCTCAGTCTTTAAAGGGGGGATAAATTGAGAACTCATTTTTCCCTTGAGCCGTTGATATATAAAAGGTAATGGTAATATAAGAATATTCTGTAAGTTTCAGAGCTGAAAACTTCCTTATTCATAAAAAAAACCTTTTATAGACGCCAGACCCAGAAAACGAGGCTCTCCAATCAATGAAGTCTTAGAAGGGGGAAACTCCGCCTCTGCAGATAAATGTGTATGCTTAGTTATGTAGCCCCGCCCACCTGCTTATGTAGCCCTGCCCACCGACTCGTGCAGCTAAACAAGCAATAAACATGCCGAAGATAGCAAGATAATCGCTTGTAAACAAGACAGGTCAACACAGGATTTGCAGACATATTGAGATTAAAGCACAATGCTTTGCTTCTATATTGGATCTGACAGGAATGGTGCAGCAGCACTTATGTGAGTAAAACATGTTTTTATATGTGATAGTATTGAATTGTTACAGATCATAGTGATTATGTGTACGTGTCTAACAGAACATACCTCAGCACGCTGTCACAGGCTGGAGAATCCTTTATTTGTCGGTTTATTGCGATTCGGGTTCAGACTCCCAGGGTTTGCAAAGCCCAACGCCCTGGGGCTGTGTGTTTTCCAGACAGCATACCAAAACATAAGCCCATCGGCAGGCCGGTGAATCTTAAATAGGGAAATAAGATTAATTTCTTGATCTCCGTTGTGTTTGAAGAGCATGTGCAAGTGTGCGTGGTTCACGCTATCCACCGATTCTAAACTCTGCAGTGCAATGGCCATCCAGGGCAAGATTTGAATATCCCTGCCCTACACTATTGCTACTGTTGACAATCCAGCATCTTCTGTAATTTTGTCTGGCCCAATCAGACGTCAGTAGGAGTTAATGTAAATAGCCTCTGCCAACAAGGCGGCCTATTTGCATTTATTGTACATAGACACACAATGCATTTCATAAAAACAAGCATTTTTTTTTGTTTCTTCAAATCATCCTTTGACTCTGCTACTTTAAACTCAATGCTGTTACAAAGCTGAGCACATTATGAAGCTCCTCAGTCCTCAGCAGGGAATTTCATGCCACAAAACAAAAGGCCAGCACACGCAGACCTCTGGATTTGTCGTGGCATGTTTCATATGCCTTTCTGTTCTTCTCTCTGAAACCAGCTGAGCGAGGTGCCCTGCGCCCGCGGGTGTCTGCCAGCCGTGCTGAATGAATTTCGACAGCTGCATGGCCGCAGATAGTCACATTGTGTCACGACAGCGCAGGGGCCAAAGGCACGAAGGATGAATACAGGGAAGGCAGAGTCTCTCGTTGCTGACCTGAGACCTGTCAAGGCCCCGTCAGCCCTGCTGTGGCATCACGTCAACAACATCTGCTAACAATCTGCCCACAATTAGTCAGACGCCTGGGACGGTTTTGTCACGCGACACCTGTTCATTCTGCCATCGCGGGAGGAAACGTTCTGGCAGAGGGCCGAGTTAAAGACAGTAATCCACTAAGGTAAAGAAAATAGTGAAGTTTCTCATCTGTTGATGAGTCAAAATGACATCACAAGTGATATTTACTTTCTTAACACAAGCTCCTGGTTTTAGAGTGATTAATCTGTGCTTGGTAAAGCCATGGGCAGCTATTTTCAGACTTGTAAGTAAAGCTCTAATATACTTGAAAGGGGAAAGGTCTACTGTACATTTTTGGTTTATTATTACTGTTATTGAGGCTAGTGAAGCTGTAAAGACCTTTGAAAAAACTGAAATCATTTGGCGGAGTGAAATGGAACTGTAATGTGGTCAAGACCTGCCTGGAACTACTTTAGCCGTGCGTTTCCCTGAAACTAACTGCACACCTTAGACATTTTTTCAACCAATCAGATTCAAGCATTCAACAGCCTGTTCACAACAAGAACGCTATTTTCTTCAACAGATTATGAAAAATGTTTGCTCATAGAAACCGTGTTTAAATGTATATATATTATTTGAGCCAATCAACTGAGCTGTGAAAGGTCAACATTCCTGATCCAAAAGTGAGTCCCATTTGTTTCCTACATAGAGGAATTGATTTTGTAAGAGAAATTTTCAGCTGTTACAGACCTACTGTGAGATATGAGGCTATTTATTGATGGCTTATGCTTTTGTTGAAGTCGTCAGCCCACACTATTTCAGATAATTTTAGTGGGGACACTAAAATTATGATCCAAGTTATTCAATTAAATATACAAAATTTTTTTATTAATTTGGTCATATTTAATTCTATAAAATATCCACATTAAACTAGACAAATCAAATTTTGTTGCAATGTTGTCCTGTTTAACACTGTGAAGCTGCTTTGAAACAATCGTCATTGTAAAAGCGCTATATAAATAAAGTTGATTGATTGATTGATTGATAATCATGTTTAACAGCATAATTCCTGCTGAAAATCTACATTACCCATGATTCTGCAGAGACATCTTCACCAATCAGAGAATAAAACTTCCTTTCTGGGAATTTCATATTTACAAGATTTATAGTCCCATCATGGTGAAAATCAAGTTTTTCATGTTGGTTGTGTGCCTATGTGGTGTTTTTAATATGCGTTAAGACAAACCATGTGCAATTCATCAGTCAACACCATTGCTGAATATTTTTTTCTTTAAAACTGCAGTGAACCAAAGACAAAAAAACATGGTTTGAAAGCTCTGGTGTTTCTGATGTCACAAACTACCTTGTAACCAAGGGGGGCGGGGCTTTAGCATATGATTAACTATTTTCTGAAGCAGGAGAGTCTCAAGAGAAGCAGGTTATCCACTATATTTTCTGTTGATATGAAAAATGTTGTACATTTGCCAATATAGCGGGTGAATTATGTGTACGATGTATATTACAATGTTGTGATGAACAATATGCCTTTCTCTACTGACGTTCTCATGTTTAAAGCGTTTCTAAGGATGCTGAATTTTAGAAGGCAGACTGAGATGGCGAACGGGAACATGGTTTGAGTAACATTAGCAACACATTATTAGCTGTTTATTAAATACCGTTATGTGTCCGCTGTAAAGAGTGATACTATTTTACAGCATTTAGTTCAGTACAGTTGATCCATATACTAAATGAAGCAAGGGTGTAGTTACATTCAAGCTATTTTAAAGCATGACGTTTTTTTTTGCACAAGAACAATATGAGTTTTAAGGGACACAATTATTGACAGCAAAAGTAGACAACTCTACGCAACTCAAAGAACAAAGAATGTGCATCAGGCATAGTTTGCTTTTTTATGGTTTTAATGAATTTATAAAGCACCTGTAAACTTTATTTTTGCAAAATATATAGGTACTGTGGGGCAAAAAAGTATTTAGTCAGCCACCAGTGCAATTTCTCCCACTTAAAAAGATGAGAGAGGCCTGTAATTTTCATTATAGGTACACTTGATGGAAAAAAATCTAGAAAATAAGTATTTGGTCACCTACAAAAAAAAAAAGTAAGATTTCTGGCTCTTCACATACCTGTAACTTCTTTAAGAGGCTTCTGTGTCCTCCACTCGTTACCTGTATTAATGGCACTTGTTGTCAGTATAAAAGAACATGACTGATAACCACGAACAGAGCTTTCAAAGGACACCAGAAACAAAATTGTAGACCTGCACCCGGCTGGGAAGATTGAATCTGCAATAGGTAAGCAGCTTGATGTGAAGAAATCAACTGTGGCAGCAATTATTAGAAAATGGAAGACATACAAGACCACTGATAAGGAGCTCAACGCAAGATCTCACCCCGTGGGGTCAAAATGATTACAAGAACGGTGATCAAAAATCCCAGAACCACACAGGAGGACCTAGTGAATGACCTGCAGAGAGCTGGGACCAAAATAACATAGGCAGCCATCAGTAACACACTACACCACCAGGGACTCAAATCCTGCAGTGCCAGACGTGTCCCCCTGCTTAAGCCAATATATGTCCGGGCCCTTCTGAAGTTTGCAAGGGAGCATTTGCATGATCCAGAAGAGGACTGGGAGAATGTCATATGGTCAGATGAAACCAAAATAGAACTTTTTGGTAATCACTTGTCGTGTTTGGAGGAGAGAGAATGCTGAGTTGCACCATACCTACTCTGAAGCATGGGGGTGGAACCATCTGTTTTTCTGTAAAGGGACCAGGATGACTGATCCCTGTAAAGGAAAGAATGAATGGGGGCATGTATCGTGAGGTAAAAACCTCCTTCCATAAGCAGGGGCATTGAAGATGATGCGTGCCTGGGTCTTTCAGCATGACAATGATCTCAAACACACCGCCCGGGCAAAGAAGGAGTGGCTTTGTAAGAAGCATTTCAAGGTCCTGGAGTCTCCAGATCTCAACCCCATAGAAAATCTTTGGAGGGAGTTGAAAATCTGTGTTGCCCAGCAACAGCCCCAAAACATTACTTCTCTAGAGAAGGTCTGCTTGGAGGAATGGGCCAAACTACCAGCACCAGTGTGTAAAAACCTGGTGACTTACAGAAAACCTTTGACCTCTGTCATTGCCTGTCAAGGGTAATTTTCTGGATTTTTCTCATTCTGTCTCTCATAGTTGAAGTGTATCTATGATGAAAATTACAGGCCTCTCTCATCTTTTTAAGTGGGGGAACTTACACAATTGGTGGCTGACTAAATACGTTTTTGCCCCACTGTATATTATAATGCTATCATACACTGCCCTGCCAAAAAAGTGTCACAGTTTGGATTTGAACAGGCAAACGCCCAAGAGTCTATGATTGGATCATTATTGCAGATTGTTATGTTTCTAACATGTTATATGTTTGGCTGCAGTTCTTCTAACTCTCATTTATGGAGTGGGTAGCTTTTCATTTCTTAAAACATCTTTGTATTGTCAATTTAAGATATTGACCAAAAGTTGATGCAACTCTTGATGGCGATAACCTCATCACAACGGTGATTTCCAGCAAGACGTGCATACATTTTGGGTTAAGATCTTGTATTGCCAATGTCCATCACTCTTTAAAGTCTCCCAATCTTGAGATTGTCCTCCTGGATTATGGCCATGCCGTGTGTGTGTGTGTGTGTGTGTTCCTACATAATTGTTTAACAAATGAAAAGCTTAGGGTTAGAAATTAGGGTTAGAAGAAGTGCTGCCAAACATATAACATAATAATCACTGCAATAATGATCCATTCACAGACTCTTAGGCATTTGCCTGTTTAACTCCAAACAGTATTTTTTTATTTTCTCTGGCCAGTGTATTTTGTGCAGGCAATTAGCTAATTTTGTTGTAAATAAAACTGACAGTGTCACTGAATAATATCTATAAGTATTGTGGTATTCCGTCATGTTTCTCACTCGCTCGTAAACCCGAGGCTCAGAGAAAAGCCTGCGCTTCCCACTGGTATTTACGACTTTGTGGTGCCGTTCAACTCGTAAATACAATCTTTCTGACATGACTTGAATGCGCCATAACTCTTTAGCACTTGCCCACTCCTGTGAAGCACTGCAGATGACGCAATCGAGTCAGTGCCCTATGCTCTCAAAATACTTAAATATTTCTATGCATAATATGCTCACTTTGCATATGCATTAAACATATGCTTTTATCCAGGAGCTAAAGTATTTCGTCAAAGAGACAAAAATATTTGTAATATACATTGCCAGGTTTATTAGACAAGCAGATTAGGAAGCAAGCTAGAGAAGAGGAGAAAAATATATTTGTTTTTTGCAAAATGGTCATGGAATTGTAGATCTTTCCCTCATTAAGGCTGTTAAGTACACAGTCTTGAACCTTTGTCTTTTTGTCAGATTTTCAAATGCTTTTTTTCTGCAAATTTGATTCACTTGGTTGGTTTGGTTTATGCTTATAAAGACTTTTAAAAATCCATATATGGGAAAAATTAATGGGAAAATTTCCAGAACCAATTCTGCTGAAAATGTGGAAAGGCACTGTTGCCACACTTACTTTTACACGGTAAGTGTTTAATTTATGTTGCTATCAAAAAAAGTATTACTGCTTAAATATTAGCATGAACCTGTATGCAATTGTGACCCTGGAACACAAAACCAGTCATATGGGCCATTTTTTGGAAATTGAGATTTATACACCAATAAAAAAATAATAAAAAATATAGCTGCAAGCAGCCATTATCGGGGCCAAGCGCAAAGAAGAAGACAAGACATGCCAGCATGGCTGGAAGTCTCAAGCCAACTGCAACAATGAGCCATTAAGGACCTATTAAGTTGATTTTAGGCAAAATAGCAGTCAAATTTTAAATACAGTCAATAATAATGGTTTAATGGTTTATCACTTTCGACCAATAGGTGTCACTGTTACGAAACTGATGTGGTTTAGTCAGATTGAGATGACAATGACACATGCAAAGTTTGGTGTCAATATGTCAAAGCATTGCAGAGATACAGCCTCAAGAGTAATTTTTGCATCATGGCTCAACTCTGTTGCAGTGGTATATGAAAACTGTTTTGTCTATCAATCCGAAATCCATAAGTATTTGTCAGCATGGTCTGAAGACGATACGGATCAATTTTGGTGAAAATCGGACAAACGGTCTAGGATGAGTTTGAAAAAGTTGATTTTTAACAAATAACAAGATGGAGCACAGATATGTTTGCAAAATATGGCAAAATTGGTATCTATCTTCTCGGCATGAGCCAATGAATGTATTATGACCAGTCTCATTACAATAGGCTAATTTAATCAAAAGTTATTAGCATTTTTGTACATTTTATTACAACTTTTGACCACAAGGTGGCGCTACCCCGAAACTTTTTGAGTATCTTCAGGACATGGAGCGGAAGACACATACCGAGTTTTGTAACGATACGCTAATGCATTCGTAAATTATAGCATTAGCATTTTAAACCATAATACTGCATTGAAGTCAATGGGAATTTCATGTTTTGTTTTATTATAGCGCCACCAAGAGGCACAATCCCACCAATTTTTTTATGTGTCCTCGTAGTGAGCCCATACATATGTGTGTCAAGTTTGGTGAAAATATCTCATTTTGTTTTGGAGTTATAGACATTTATATGAAAAAACACGTAAAAAAGGACTGACACATGACTTTGATTGGATTTTACTACCCCTTACTATCAATATTTTGAGATTTGGGCATTAGCATATAGCTATCGACCTATGTTTCCGAACTTCTGAGGCTGGTTTCGTCTCGATCGGACTAGCGGTTTCGAAGATATCAGCAAATGTTTTTTAAGCACTAAATTACAACTCTGCGCAAACCATATGCCGAAACCTGGCAAGTCTGGTATCGTTGGAGTCGGCAAGGATTCAGGAGACCAAAAAACACACTCCCATCAAAATATGTCAACCACACCCAAAGTTATAAGCGTTTGAAAAAAAAAATTCTCCACTAGGTGGCGCTGTTTCGAAACTTCTCAGGCTACTTCAGGGCATCGTGGTGATGACCCATACCAAGTTTCATAACAATCTGTTCATGCGTTCATAAAATACAGCATTTTTGCACATAATTCAAAATGGCCGACATCCAAAATGGCCGACATGGTAAAATTGGATATCAGTCGACTCGGCATGACGCCCTGAATCTAATGAGACCAATTTTATGATTTTTGGATAAACGGTTCAGAAGTTATAAGCCAAAATAGGCATTTTTCGTATCTCCGGACAGGTAGGTGGCGCTGCGCCGAAACGCTGCATGTTGCTTCAAGTCATGCTTGTGATGACATGTACCAAGGTTGGTTTGAATACGATAAAGCGTTGCGGAGATATAGCCTTTAGTGTGTTTTTGCAACCTCCACGTAAAATTTGTTTGTGCGTTTATTGAAAACGATTGGACGAATCAACTTGAATTCCATAACTTTTTGTCAACATGCTCTGAAGATGATCTGTTTCAATTTTCGTGAAAATCGGAGCAACGGCCTAGGAGGAGTTCGAAAAAGTAGGTTTTTCAGAAAATTCAAAATGGCGGGAAAATTTGCATACCGGAAAATGACATCATAGGGTGAAATCGAATCGGCTTGAGCCAAGGAATCCGATGAAAAAAGAATTTTGTTTCTAGCCCTTAGGGGTCAAAAGTTATAAGCATAAATATGAGTGAAACTTTGGACAGGTGGTGGCGCTAGAGGGATTGAGTTAGAGGCACCAAATTTGCTATAGTGACAGCTCAGACTGGCCTCTATGAGTGTGCCAAATTTCACAACTTTTTACCATACGGTTCTATGGGCTGCCAGAGACTCCTATGGCGGAAGAAGAAGAAGAAGAAGAAGCAGAATAATAAATATAGCTGCAAGCAGCCATTATCGGGGCCAAGCGCAAAGAAGAAGACAAGACATGCCAGCATGGCTGGAAGTCTCAAGCCAACTGCAACAATGAGCCATTAAGGACCTATTAAGTTGATTTTAGGCAAAATAGCAGTCAAATTTTAAATACAGTCAATAATAATGGTTTAATGGTTTATCACTTTCGACCAATAGGTGTCACTGTTACGAAACTGATGTGGTTTAGTCAGATTGAGATGACAATGACACATGCAAAGTTTGGTGTCAATATGTCAAAGCATTGCAGAGATACAGCCTCAAGAGTAATTTTTGCATCATGGCTCAACTCTGTTGCAGTGGTATATGAAAACTGTTTTGTCTATCAATCCGAAATCCATAAGTATTTGTCAGCATGGTCTGAAGACGATACGGATCAATTTTGGTGAAAATCGGACAAACGGTCTAGGATGAGTTTGAAAAAGTAGATTTTTAACAAATAACAAGATGGAGCACAGATATGTTTGCAAAATATGGCAAAATTGGTATCTATCTTCTCGGCATGAGCCAATGAATGTATTATGACCAGTCTCATTACAATAGGCTAATTTAATCAAAAGTTATTAGCATTTTTGTACATTTTATTACAACTTTTGACCACAAGGTGGCGCTGCCCCGAAACTTTTTGAATATCTTCGGGACATGGAGCGGAAGACACATACCGAGTTTTGTAACGATACGCTAGTGCATTCTTAAATTATAGCATTAGCATTTTAAACCGTAATACTGCATTGAAGTCAATGGGAATTTCATGTTTTGTTTTATTATAGCGCCACCAAGAGGCACAATCCCACCAATTTTTTTATGTGTCCTCGTAGTGAGCCCATACATATGTGTGTCAAGTTTGGTGAAAATATTTCATTTTGTTTTGGAGTTATAGACATTTATATGAAAAAACACGTAAAAAATGACTGACACCTGACTTTGATTGGATTTTACTACCCCTTACTATCAATATTTTGAGATTTGGGCATTAGCGTATAGCTATCGACCTATGTTTCCGAACTTCTGAGGCTGGTTTCGTCTCGATCGGACTAGCGGTTTCGAAGATATCAGCAAATGTTTTTTAAGCACTAAATTACAACTCTGCGCAAACCATATGCCGAAACCTGGCAAGTCTGGTATCGTTGGAGTCGGCAAGGATTCAGGAGACCAAAAAACACACTCCCATCAAAATATGTCAACCACACCCAAAGTTATAAGCGTTTGAAAAAAAAAATTCTCCACTAGGTGGCGCTGTTTCGAAACTTCTCAGGCTACTTCAGGGCATCGTGGTGATGACCCATACCAAGTTTCATAACAATCCGTTCATGCGTTCATAAAATACAGCATTTTTGCACATAATTCAAAATGGCCGACATCCAAAATGGCCGACATGGTAAAATTGGATATCAGTCGACTCGGCATGACGCCCTGAATCTAATGAGACCAATTTTATGATTTTTGGATAAACGGTTCAGAAGTTATAAGCCAAAATAGGCATTTTTCGTATCTCCGGACAGGTAGGTGGCGCTGCGCCGAAACGCTGCGTGTTGCTTCAAGTCATGCTTGTGATGACATGTACCAAGGTTGGTTTGAATACGATAAAGCGTTGCGGAGATATAGCCTTTAGTGTGTTTTTGCAACCTCCACGTAAAATTTGTTTGTGCGTTTATTGAAAACGATTGGACGAATCAACTTGAATTCCATAACTTTTTGTCAACATGCTCTGAAGATGATCTGTTTCAATTTTCGTGAAAATCGGAGCAACGGCCTAGGAGGAGTTCGAAAAAGAAGGTTTTTCAGAAAATTCAAAATGGCGGGAAAATTTGCATACCGGAAAATGACATCATAGGGTGAAATCGAATCGGCTTGAGCCAAGGAATCCGATGAAAAAAGAATTTTGTTTCTAGCCCTTAGGGGTCAAAAGTTATAAGCATAAATATGAGTGAAACTTTGGACAGGTGGTGGCGCTAGAGGGATTGAGTTAGAGGCACCAAATTTGCTATAGTGACAGCTCAGACTGGCCTCTATGAGTGTGCCAAATTTCACAACTTTTTACCATACGGTTCTATGGGCTGCCAGAGACTCCTATGGCGGAAAAAGAAGAAGAAGAAGAAGCAGAATAATAATAGGAACACTAACGATTTCAATAGGTGCCTCCGCACCTTCGGTGCTTGGCCCCTAAATATAGCTGCAAGCAGCCATTATCGGGGCCAAGCGCAAAGAAGAAGACAAGACATGCCAGCATGGCTGGAAGTCTCAAGCCAACTGCAACAATGAGCCATTAAGGACCTATTAAGTTGATTTTAGGCAAAATAGCAGTCAAATTTTAAATACAGTCAATAATAATGGTTTAATGGTTTATCACTTTCGACCAATAGGTGTCACTGTTACGAAACTGATGTGGTTTAGTCAGATTGAGATGACAATGACACATGCAAAGTTTGGTGTCAATATGTCAAAGCATTGCAGAGATACAGCCTCAAGAGTCATTTTTGCATCATGGCTCAACTCTGTTGCAGTGGTATATGAAAACTGTTTTGTCTATCAATCCGAAATCCATAACTATTTGTCAGCATGGTCTGAAGACGATACGGATCAATTTTGGTGAAAATCGGACAAACGGTCTAGGATGAGTTTGAAAAAGTAGGTTTTTAACAAATAACAAGACGGAGGACAGATAGGTTTGCAAAATATGGCACAATTGGTATCCATGTTCTCGGCATGAGCCATTGACTGTATTATGACCAGTTTCATTACAATGGGTTAATTTAATCAAAAGTTATTCGCATTTCTGTACATTTTATTACAACTTTTGACCACAAGGTGGCGCTACCCCGAAACTTTTTGAGTATCTTCGGGACATGGAGCGGAAGACACATACCGAGTTTTGTAACGATACGCTAATGCATTCGTAAATTATAGCATTAGCATTTTAAACCATAATACTGCATTGAAGTCAATGGGAATTTCATGTTTTGTTTTATTATAGCGCCACCAAGAGGCACAATCCCACCAATTTTTTTATGTGTCCTCATAGTGAGCCCATACATATGTGTGTCAAGTTTGGTGAAAATATCTCATTTTGTTTTGGAGTTATAGACATTTATATGAAAAAACACGTAAAAAATGACTGACACCTGACTTTGATTGGATTTTACTACCCCTTACTATCAATATTTTGAGATTTGGGCATTAGCGTATAGCTATCGACCTATGTTTCCGAACTTCTGAGGCTGGTTTCGTCTCGATCGGACTAGCGGTTTCGAAGATATCAGCAAATGTTTTTTAAGCACTAAATTACAACTCTGCGCAAACCATATGCCGAAACCTGGCAAGTCTGGTATCGTTGGAGTCGGCAAGGATTCAGGAGACCAAAAAACACACTCCCATCAAAATATGTCAACCACACCCAAAGTTATAAGCGTTTGAAAAAAAAAATTCTCCACTAGGTGGCGCTGTTTCGAAACTTCTCAGGCTACTTCAGGGCATCGTGGTGATGACCCATACCAAGTTTCATAACAATCTGTTCATGCGTTCATAAAATACAGCATTTTTGCACATAATTCAAAATGGCCGACATCCAAAATGGCCGACATGGTAAAATTGGATATCAGTCGACTCGGCATGACGCCCTGAATCTAATGAGACCAATTTTATGATTTTTGGATAAACGGTTCAGAAGTTATAAGCCAAAATAGGCATTTTTCGTATCTCCGGACAGGTAGGTGGCGCTGCGCCGAAACGCTGCATGTTGCTTCAAGTCATGCTTGTGATGACATGTACCAAGGTTGGTTTGAATACGATAAAGCGTTGCGGAGATATAGCCTTTAGTGTGTTTTTGCAACCTCCACGTAAAATTTGTTTGTGCGTTTATTGAAAACGATTGGACGAATCAACTTGAATTCCATAACTTTTTGTCAACATGCTCTGAAGATGATCTGTTTCAATTTTCGTGAAAATCGGAGCAACGGCCTAGGAGGAGTTCGAAAAAGTAGGTTTTTCAGAAAATTCAAAATGGCGGGAAAATTTGCATACCGGAAAATGACATCATAGGGTGAAATCGAATCGGCTTGAGCCAAGGAATCCGATGAAAAAAGAATTTTGTTTCTAGCCCTTAGGGGTCAAAAGTTATAAGCATAAATATGAGTGAAACTTTGGACAGGTGGTGGCGCTAGAGGGATTGAGTTAGAGGCACCAAATTTGCTATAGTGACAGCTCAGACTGGCCTCTATGAGTGTGCCAAATTTCACAACTTTTTACCATACGGTTCTATGGGCTGCCAGAGACTCCTATGGCGGAAGAAGAAGAAGAAGAAGAAGAAGAAGAAGAAGCAGAATAATAAATATAGCTGCAAGCAGCCATTATCGGGGCCAAGCGCAAAGAAGAAGACAAGACATGCCAGCATGGCTGGAAGTCTCAAGCCAACTGCAACAATGAGCCATTAAGGACCTATTAAGTTGATTTTAGGCAAAATAGCAGTCAAATTTTAAATACAGTCAATAATAACGGTTTAATGGTTTATCACTTTCGACCAATAGGTGTCACTGTTACGAAACTGATGTGGTTTAGTCAGATTGAGATGACAATGACACATGCAAAGTTTGGTGTCAATATGTCAAAGCATTGCAGAGATACAGCCTCAAGAGTAATTTTTGCATCATGGCTCAACTCTGTTGCAGTGGTATATGAAAACTGTTTTGTCTATCAATCCGAAATCCATAACTATTTGTCAGCATGGTCTGAAGACGATACGGATCAATTTTGGTGAAAATCGGACAAACGGTCTAGGATGAGTTTGAAAAAGTAGATTTTTAACAAATAACAAGACGGAGGACAGATAGGTTTGCAAAATATGGCACAATTGGTATCCATGTTCTCGGCATGAGCCATTGACTGTATTATGACCAGTTTCATTACAATGGGTTAATTTAATCAAAAGTTATTCGCATTTCTGTACATTTTATTACAACTTTTGACCACAAGGTGGCGCTACCCCGAAACTTTTTGAGTATCTTCAGGACATGGAGCGGAAGACACATACCGAGTTTTGTAACGATACGCTAATGCATTCTTAAATTATAGCATTAGCATTTTAAACCATAATACTGCATTGAAGTCAATGGGAATTTCATGTTTTGTTTTATTATAGCGCCACCAAGAGGCACAATCCCACCAATTTTTTTATGTGTCCTCATAGTGAGCCCATACATATGTGTGTCAAGTTTGGTGAAAATATCTCATTTTGTTTTGGAGTTATAGACATTTATATGAAAAAACACGTAAAAAAGGACTGACACCTGACTTTGATTGGATTTTACTACCCCTTACTATCAATATTTTGAGATTTGGGCATTAGCGTATAGCTATCGACCTATGTTTCCGAACTTCTGAGGCTGGTTTCGTCTCGATCGGACTAGCGGTTTCGAAGATATCAGCAAATGTTTTTTAAGCACTAAATTACAACTCTGCGCAAACCATATGCCGAAACCTGGCAAGTCTGGTATCGTTGGAGTCGGCAAGGATTCAGGAGACCAAAAAACACACTCCCATCAAAATATGTCAACCACACCCAAAGTTATAAGCGTTTGAAAAAAAAAATTCTCCACTAGGTGGCGCTGTTTCGAAACTTCTCAGGCTACTTCAGGGCATCGTGGTGATGACCCATACCAAGTTTCATAACAATCTGTTCATGCGTTCATAAAATACAGCATTTTTGCACATAATTCAAAATGGCCGACATCCAAAATGGCCGACATGGTAAAATTGGATATCAGTCGACTCGGCATGACGCCCTGAATCTAATGAGACCAATTTTATGATTTTTGGATAAACGGTTCAGAAGTTATAAGCCAAAATAGGCATTTTTCGTATCTCCGGACAGGTAGGTGGCGCTGCGCCGAAACGCTGCATGTTGCTTCAAGTCATGCTTGTGATGACATGTACCAAGGTTGGTTTGAATACGATAAAGCGTTGCGGAGATATAGCCTTTAGTGTGTTTTTGCAACCTCCACGTAAAATTTGTTTGTGCGTTTATTGGAAACGATTGGACGAATCAACTTGAATTCCATAACTTTTTGTCAACATGCTCTGAAGATGATCTGTTTCAATTTTCGTGAAAATCGGAGCAACGGCCTAGGAGGAGTTCGAAAAAGTAGGTTTTTCAGAAAATTCAAAATGGCGGGAAAATTTGCATACCGGAAAATGACATCATAGGGTGAAATCGAATCGGCTTGAGCCAAGGAATCCGATGAAAAAAGAATTTTGTTTCTAGCCCTTAGGGGTCAAAAGTTATAAGCATAAATATGAGTGAAACTTTGGACAGGTGGTGGCGCTAGAGGGATTGAGTTAGAGGCACCAAATTTGCTATAGTGACAGCTCAGACTGGCCTCTATGAGTGTGCCAAATTTCACAACTTTTTACCATACGGTTCTATGGGCTGCCAGAGACTCCTATGGCGGAAGAAGAAAAAGAAGAAGAAGAAGAAGAAGAAGAAGAAGCAGAATAATAATAATAGGAACACTAACAATTTCAATAGGTGCCTCCGCACCTTCGGTGCTTGGCCCCTAAATAGGAACACTAACAATTTCAATAGGTGCCTCCGCACCTTCGGTGCTTGGCCCCTAAATATAGCTGCAAGCAGCCATTATCGGGGCCAAGCGCAAAGAAGAAGACAAGACATGCCAGCATGGCTGGAAGTCTCAAGCCAACTGCAACAATGAGCCATTAAGGACCTATTAAGTTGATTTTAGGCAAAATAGCAGTCAAATTTTAAATACAGTCAATAATAATGGTTTAATGGTTTATCACTTTCGACCAATAGGTGTCACTGTTACGAAACTGATGTGGTTTAGTCAGATTGAGATGACAATGACACATGCAAAGTTTGGTGTCAATATGTCAAAGCATTGCAGAGATACAGCCTCAAGAGTAATTTTTGCATCATGGCTCAACTCTGTTGCAGTGGTATATGAAAACTGTTTTGTCTATCAATCCGAAATCCATAACTATTTGTCAGCATGGTCTGAAGACGATACGGATCAATTTTGGTGAAAATCGGACAAACGGTCTAGGATGAGTTTGAAAAAGTAGATTTTTAACAAATAACAAGATGGAGCACAGATATGTTTGCAAAATATGGCAAAATTGGTATCTATCTTCTCGGCATGAGCCAATGAATGTATTATGACCAGTCTCATTACAATAGGCTAATTTAATCAAAAGTTATTAGCATTTTTGTACATTTTATTACAACTTTTGACCACAAGGTGGCGCTGCCCCGAAACTTTTTGAATATGTTCGGGACATAGAGCGGAAGACACATACCGAGTTTTGTAATGATACACTAGTGCATTCTTAAATTATAGCATTAGCATTTTAAACCGTAATACTGCATTGAAGTCAATGGGAATTTCATGTTTTGTTTTATTATAGCGCCACCAAGAGGCACAATCCCACCAATTTTTTTATGTGTCCTCGTAGTGAGCCCATACATATGTGTGTCAAGTTTGGTGAAAATATTTCATTTTGTTTTGGAGTTATAGACATTTATATGAAAAAACACGTAAAAAATGACTGACACCTGACTTTGATTGGATTTTACTACCCCTTACTATCAATATTTTGAGATTTGGGCATTAGCGTATAGCTATCGACCTATGTTTCCGAACTTCTGAGGCTGGTTTCGTCTCGATCGGACTAGCGGTTTCGAAGATATCAGCAAATGTTTTTTAAGCACTAAATTACAACTCTGCGCAAACCATATGCCGAAACCTGGCAAGTCTGGTATCGTTGGAGTCGGCAAGGATTCAGGAGACCAAAAAACACACTCCCATCAAAATATGTCAACCACACCCAAAGTTATAAGCGTTTGAAAAAAAAAATTCTCCACTAGGTGGCGCTGTTTCGAAACTTCTCAGGCTACTTCAGGGCATCGTGGTGATGACCCATACCAAGTTTCATAACAATCTGTTCATGCGTTCATAAAATACAGCATTTTTGCACATAATTCAAAATGGCCGACATCCAAAATGGCCGACATGGTAAAATTGGATATCAGTCGACTCGGCATGACGCCCTGAATCTAATGAGACCAATTTTATGATTTTTGGATAAACGGTTCAGAAGTTATAAGCCAAAATAGGCATTTTTCGTATCTCCGGACAGGTAGGTGGCGCTGCGCCGAAACGCTGCATGTTGCTTCAAGTCATGCTTGTGATGACATGTACCAAGGTTGGTTTGAATACGATAAAGCGTTGCGGAGATATAGCCTTTAGTGTGTTTTTGCAACCTCCACGTAAAATTTGTTTGTGCGTTTATTGAAAACGATTGGACGAATCAACTTGAATTCCATAACTTTTTGTCAACATGCTCTGAAGATGATCTGTTTCAATTTTCGTGAAAATCGGAGCAACGGCCTAGGAGGAGTTCGAAAAAGTAGGTTTTTCAGAAAATTCAAAATGGCGGGAAAATTTGCATACCGGAAAATGACATCATAGGGTGAAATCGAATCGGCTTGAGCCAAGGAATCCGATGAAAAAAGAATTTTGTTTCTAGCCCTTAGGGGTCAAAAGTTATAAGCATAAATATGAGTGAAACTTTGGACAGGTGGTGGCGCTAGAGGGATTGAGTTAGAGGCACCAAATTTGCTATAGTGACAGCTCAGACTGGCCTCTATGAGTGTGCCAAATTTCACAACTTTTTACCATACGGTTCTATGGGCTGCCAGAGACTCCTATGGCGGAAAAAGAAGAAGAAGCAGAATAATAATAGGAACACTAACGATTTCAATAGGTGCCTCCGCACCTTCGGTGCTTGGCCCCTAACAAGCAGCCATTATCGGGGCCAAGCGCAAAGAAGAAGACAAGACATGCCAGCATGGCTGGAAGTCTCAAGCCAACTGCAACAATGAGCCATTAAGGACCTATTAAGTTGATTTTAGGCAAAATAGCAGTCAAATTTTAAATACAGTCAATAATAATGGTTTAATGGTTTATCACTTTCGACCAATAGGTGTCACTGTTACGAAACTGATGTGGTTTAGTCAGATTGAGATGACAATGACACATGCAAAGTTTGGTGTCAATATGTCAAAGCATTGCAGAGATACAGCCTCAAGAGTAATTTTTGCATCATGGCTCAACTCTGTTGCAGTGGTATATGAAAACTGTTTTGTCTATCAATCCGAAATCCATAACTATTTGTCAGCATGGTCTGAAGACGATACGGATCAATTTTGGTGAAAATCGGACAAACGGTCTAGGATGAGTTTGAAAAAGTAGATTTTTAACAAATAACAAGATGGAGCACAGATATGTTTGCAAAATATGGCAAAATTGGTATCTATCTTCTCGGCATGAGCCAATGAATGTATTATGACCAGTCTCATTACAATAGGCTAATTTAATCAAAAGTTATTAGCATTTTTGTACATTTTATTACAACTTTTGACCACAAGGTGGCGCTGCCCCGAAACTTTTTGAATATGTTCGGGACATAGAGCGGAAGACACATACCGAGTTTTGTAATGATACACTAGTGCATTCTTAAATTATAGCATTAGCATTTTAAACCGTAATACTGCATTGAAGTCAATGGGAATTTCATGTTTTGTTTTATTATAGCGCCACCAAGAGGCACAATCCCACCAATTTTTTTATGTGTCCTCGTAGTGAGCCCATACATATGTGTGTCAAGTTTGGTGAAAATATTTCATTTTGTTTTGGAGTTATAGACATTTATATGAAAAAACACGTAAAAAATGACTGACACCTGACTTTGATTGGATTTTACTACCCCTTACTATCAATATTTTGAGATTTGGGCATTAGCGTATAGCTATCGACCTATGTTTCCGAACTTCTGAGGCTGGTTTCGTCTCGATCGGACTAGCGGTTTCGAAGATATCAGCAAATGTTTTTTAAGCACTAAATTACAACTCTGCGCAAACCATATGCCGAAACCTGGCAAGTCTGGTATCGTTGGAGTCGGCAAGGATTCAGGAGACCAAAAAACACACTCCCATCAAAATATGTCAACCACACCCAAAGTTATAAGCGTTTGAAAAAAAAAATTCTCCACTAGGTGGCGCTGTTTCGAAACTTCTCAGGCTACTTCAGGGCATCGTGGTGATGACCCATACCAAGTTTCATAACAATCTGTTCATGCGTTCATAAAATACAGCATTTTTGCACATAATTCAAAATGGCCGACATCCAAAATGGCCGACATGGTAAAATTGGATATCAGTCGACTCGGCATGACGCCCTGAATCTAATGAGACCAATTTTATGATTTTTGGATAAACGGTTCAGAAGTTATAAGCCAAAATAGGCATTTTTCGTATCTCCGGACAGGTAGGTGGCGCTGCGCCGAAACGCTGCATGTTGCTTCAAGTCATGCTTGTGATGACATGTACCAAGGTTGGTTTGAATACGATAAAGCGTTGCGGAGATATAGCCTTTAGTGTGTTTTTGCAACCTCCACGTAAAATTTGTTTGTGCGTTTATTGAAAACGATTGGACGAATCAACTTGAATTCCATAACTTTTTGTCAACATGCTCTGAAGATGATCTGTTTCAATTTTCGTGAAAATCGGAGCAACGGCCTAGGAGGAGTTCGAAAAAGTAGGTTTTTCAGAAAATTCAAAATGGCGGGAAAATTTGCATACCGGAAAATGACATCATAGGGTGAAATCGAATCGGCTTGAGCCAAGGAATCCGATGAAAAAAGAATTTTGTTTCTAGCCCTTAGGGGTCAAAAGTTATAAGCATAAATATGAGTGAAACTTTGGACAGGTGGTGGCGCTAGAGGGATTGAGTTAGAGGCACCAAATTTGCTATAGTGACAGCTCAGACTGGCCTCTATGAGTGTGCCAAATTTCACAACTTTTTACCATACGGTTCTATGGGCTGCCAGAGACTCCTATGGCGGAAAAAGAAGAAGAAGAAGCAGAATAATAATAGGAACACTAACGATTTCAATAGGTGCCTCCGCACCTTCGGTGCTTGGCCCCTAATAATAGGAACACTAACGATTTCAATAGGTGCCTCCGCACCTTCGGTGCTTGGCCCCTAATAATAGGAACACTAACGATTTCAATAGGTGCCTCCGCACCTTCGGTGCTTGGCCCCTAATAATAGGAACACTAACAATTTCAATAGGTGCCTCCGCACCTTCGGTGCTTGGCCCCTAAATATAGCTGCAAGCAGCCATTATCGGGGCCAAGCGCAAAGAAGAAGACAAGACATGCCAGCATGGCTGGAAGTCTCAAGCCAACTGCAACAATGAGCCATTAAGGACCTATTAAGTTGATTTTAGGCAAAATAGCAGTCAAATTTTAAATACAGTCAATAATAATGGTTTAATGGTTTATCACTTTCGACCAATAGGTGTCACTGTTACGAAACTGATGTGGTTTAGTCAGATTGAGATGACAATGACACATGCAAAGTTTGGTGTCAATATGTCAAAGCATTGCAGAGATACAGCCTCAAGAGTAATTTTTGCATCATGGCTCAACTCTGTTGCAGTGGTATATGAAAACTGTTTTGTCTATCAATCCGAAATCCATAAGTATTTGTCAGCATGGTCTGAAGACGATACGGATCAATTTTGGTGAAAATCGGACAAACGGTCTAGGATGAGTTTGAAAAAGTAGATTTTTAACAAATAACAAGATGGAGCACAGATATGTTTGCAAAATATGGCAAAATTGGTATCTATCTTCTCGGCATGAGCCAATGAATGTATTATGACCAGTCTCATTACAATAGGCTAATTTAATCAAAAGTTATTAGCATTTTTGTACATTTTATTACAACTTTTGACCACAAGGTGGCGCTGCCCCGAAACTTTTTGAATATCTTCGGGACATAGAGCGGAAGACACATACCGAGTTTTGTAATGATACACTAGTGCATTCTTAAATTATAGCATTAGCATTTTAAACCGTAATACTGCATTGAAGTCAATGGGAATTTCATGTTTTGTTTTATTATAGCGCCACCAAGAGGCACAATCCCACCAATTTTTTTATGTGTCCTCGTAGTGAGCCCATACATATGTGTGTCAAGTTTGGTGAAAATATTTCATTTTGTTTTGGAGTTATAGACATTTATATGAAAAAACACGTAAAAAATGACTGACACCTGACTTTGATTGGATTTTACTACCCCTTACTATCAATATTTTGAGATTTGGGCATTAGCGTATAGCTATCGACCTATGTTTCCGAACTTCTGAGGCTGGTTTCGTCTCGATCGGACTAGCGGTTTCGAAGATATCAGCAAATGTTTTTTAAGCACTAAATTACAACTCTGCGCAAACCATATGCCGAAACCTGGCAAGTCTGGTATCGTTGGAGTCGGCAAGGATTCAGGAGACCAAAAAACACACTCCCATCAAAATATGTCAACCACACCCAAAGTTATAAGCGTTTGAAAAAAAAAATTCTCCACTAGGTGGCGCTGTTTCGAAACTTCTCAGGCTACTTCAGGGCATCGTGGTGATGACCCATACCAAGTTTCATAACAATCTGTTCATGCGTTCATAAAATACAGCATTTTTGCACATAATTCAAAATGGCCGACATCCAAAATGGCCGACATGGTAAAATTGGATATCAGTCGACTCGGCATGACGCCCTGAATCTAATGAGACCAATTTTATGATTTTTGGATAAACGGTTCAGAAGTTATAAGCCAAAATAGGCATTTTTCGTATCTCCGGACAGGTAGGTGGCGCTGCGCCGAAACGCTGCATGTTGCTTCAAGTCATGCTTGTGATGACATGTACCAAGGTTGGTTTGAATACGATAAAGCGTTGCGGAGATATAGCCTTTAGTGTGTTTTTGCAACCTCCACGTAAAATTTGTTTGTGCGTTTATTGAAAACGATTGGACGAATCAACTTGAATTCCATAACTTTTTGTCAACATGCTCTGAAGATGATCTGTTTCAATTTTCGTGAAAATCGGAGCAACGGCCTAGGAGGAGTTCGAAAAAGTAGGTTTTTCAGAAAATTCAAAATGGCGGGAAAATTTGCATACCGGAAAATGACATCATAGGGTGAAATCGAATCGGCTTGAGCCAAGGAATCCGATGAAAAAAGAATTTTGTTTCTAGCCCTTAGGGGTCAAAAGTTATAAGCATAAATATGAGTGAAACTTTGGACAGGTGGTGGCGCTAGAGGGATTGAGTTAGAGGCACCAAATTTGCTATAGTGACAGCTCAGACTGGCCTCTATGAGTGTGCCAAATTTCACAACTTTTTACCATACGGTTCTATGGGCTGCCAGAGACTCCTATGGCGGAAGAAGAAGAAGAAGAAGAAGAAGAAGAAGAAGCAGAATAATAAATATAGCTGCAAGCAGCCATTATCGGGGCCAAGCGCAAAGAAGAAGACAAGACATGCCAGCATGGCTGGAAGTCTCAAGCCAACTGCAACAATGAGCCATTAAGGACCTATTAAGTTGATTTTAGGCAAAATAGCAGTCAAATTTTAAATACAGTCAATAATAATGGTTTAATGGTTTATCACTTTCGACCAATAGGTGTCACATTTACGAAACTGATGTGGTTTAGTCAGATTGAGATGACAATGACACATGCAAAGTTTGGTGTCAATATGTCAAAGCATTGCAGAGATACAGCCTCAAGAGTAATTTTTGCATCATGGCTCAACTCTGTTGCAGTGGTATATGAAAACTGTTTTGTCTATCAATCCGAAATCCATAACTATTTGTCGGCATGGTCTGAAGACGATACGGATCAATTTTGGTGAAAATCGGACAAACGGTCTAGGATGAGTTTGAAAAAGTAGGTTTTTAACAAATAACAAGACGGAGGACAGATAGGTTTGCAAAATATGGCACAATTGGTATCCATGTTCTCGGCATGAGCCATTGACTGTATTATGACCAGTTTCATTACAATGGGTTAATTTAATCAAAAGTTATTCGCATTTCTGTACATTTTATTACAACTTTTGACCACAAGGTGGCGCTACCCCGAAACTTTTTGAGTATCTTCAGGACATGGAGCGGAAGACACATACCGAGTTTTGTAACGATACGCTAATGCATTCTTAAATTATAGCATTAGCATTTTAAACCATAATACTGCATTGAAGTCAATGGGAATTTCATGTTTTGTTTTATTATAGCGCCACCAAGAGGCACAATCCCACCAATTTTTTTATGTGTCCTCATAGTGAGCCCATACATATGTGTGTCAAGTTTGGTGAAAATATCTCATTTTGTTTTGGAGTTATAGACATTTATATGAAAAAACACGTAAAAAATGACTGACACCTGACTTTGATTGGATTTTACTACCCCTTACTATCAATATTTTGAGATTTGGGCATTAGCGTGTAGCTATCGACCTATGTTTCCGAACTTCTGAGGCTGGTTTCGTCTCGATCGGACTAGCGGTTTCGAAGATATCAGCAAATGTTTTTTAAGCACTAAATTACAACTCTGCGCAAACCATATGCCGAAACCTGGCAAGTCTGGTATCGTTGGAGTCGGCAAGGATTCTGGAGACCAAAAAACACACTCCCATCAAAATATGTCAACCACACCCAAAGTTATAAGCGTTTGAAAAAAAAAATTCTCCACTAGGTGGCGCTGTTTCGAAACTTCTCAGGCTACTTCAGGGCATCGTGGTGATGACCCATACCAAGTTTCATAACAATCTGTTCATGCGTTCATAAAATACAGCATTTTTGCACATAATTCAAAATGGCCGACATCCAAAATGGCCGACATGGTAAAATTGGATATCAGTCGACTCGGCATGACGCCCTGAATCTAATGAGACCAATTTTATGATTTTTGGATAAACGGTTCAGAAGTTATAAGCCAAAATAGGCATTTTTCGTATCTCCGGACAGGTAGGTGGCGCTGCGCCGAAACGCTGCATGTTGCTTCAAGTCATGCTTGTGATGACATGTACCAAGGTTGGTTTGAATACGATAAAGCGTTGCGGAGATATAGCCTTTAGTGTGTTTTTGCAACCTCCACGTAAAATTTGTTTGTGCGTTTATTGAAAACGATTGGACGAATCAACTTGAATTCCATAACTTTTTGTCAACATGCTCTGAAGATGATCTGTTTCAATTTTCGTGAAAATCGGAGCAACGGCCTAGGAGGAGTTCGAAAAAGTAGGTTTTTCAGAAAATTCAAAATGGCGGGAAAATTTGCATACCGGAAAATGACATCATAGGGTGAAATCGAATCGGCTTGAGCCAAGGAATCCGATGAAAAAAGAATTTTGTTTCTAGCCCTTAGGGGTCAAAAGTTATAAGCATAAATATGAGTGAAACTTTGGACAGGTGGTGGCGCTAGAGGGATTGAGTTAGAGGCACCAAATTTGCTATAGTGACAGCTCAGACTGGCCTCTATGAGTGTGCCAAATTTCACAACTTTTTACCATACGGTTCTATGGGCTGCCAGAGACTCCTATGGCGGAAGAAGAAGAAGAAGAAGAAGAAGAAGAAGAAGAAGAAGAAGCAGAATAATAATAATAGGAACACTAACAATTTCAATAGGTGCCTCCGCACCTTCGGTGCTTGGCCCCTAAATATAGCTGCAAGCAGCCATTATCGGGGCCAAGCGCAAAGAAGAAGACAAGACATGCCAGCATGGCTGGAAGTCTCAAGCCAACTGCAACAATGAGCCATTAAGGACCTATTAAGTTGATTTTAGGCAAAATAGCAGTCAAATTTTAAATACAGTCAATAATAATGGTTTAATGGTTTATCACTTTCGACCAATAGGTGTCACTGTTACGAAACTGATGTGGTTTAGTCAGATTGAGATGACAATGACACATGCAAAGTTTGGTGTCAATATGTCAAAGCATTGCAGAGATACAGCCTCAAGAGTCATTTTTGCATCATGGCTCAACTCTGTTGCAGTGGTATATGAAAACTGTTTTGTCTATCAATCCGAAATCCATAAGTATTTGTCAGCATGGTCTGAAGACGATACGGATCAATTTTGGTGAAAATCGGACAAACGGTCTAGGATGAGTTTGAAAAAGTAGATTTTTAACAAATAACAAGATGGAGCACAGATATGTTTGCAAAATATGGCAAAATTGGTATCTATCTTCTCGGCATGAGCCAATGAATGTATTATGACCAGTCTCATTACAATAGGCTAATTTAATCAAAAGTTATTAGCATTTTTGTACATTTTATTACAACTTTTGACCACAAGGTGGCGCTGCCCCGAAACTTTTTGAATATCTTCGGGACATAGAGCGGAAGACACATACCGAGTTTTGTAATGATACACTAGTGCATTCTTAAATTATAGCATTAGCATTTTAAACCGTAATACTGCATTGAAGTCAATGGGAATTTCATGTTTTGTTTTATTATAGCGCCACCAAGAGGCACAATCCCACCAATTTTTTTATGTGTCCTCGTAGTGAGCCCATACATATGTGTGTCAAGTTTGGTGAAAATATTTCATTTTGTTTTGGAGTTATATACATTTATATGAAAAAACACGTAAAAAAGGACTGACACCTGACTTTGATTGGATTTTACTACCCCTTACTATCAATATTTTGAGATTTGGGCATTAGCGTATAGCTATCGACCTATGTTTCCGAACTTCTGAGGCTGGTTTCGTCTCGATCGGACTAGCGGTTTCGAAGATATCAGCAAATGTTTTTTAAGCACTAAATTACAACTCTGCGCAAACCATATGCCGAAACCTGGCAAGTCTGGTATCGTTGGAGTCGGCAAGGATTCAGGAGACCAAAAAACACACTCCCATCAAAATATGTCAACCACACCCAAAGTTATAAGCGTTTGAAAAAAAAAATTCTCCACTAGGTGGCGCTGTTTCGAAACTTCTCAGGCTACTTCAGGGCATCGTGGTGATGACCCATACCAAGTTTCATAACAATCTGTTCATGCGTTCATAAAATACAGCATTTTTGCACATAATTCAAAATGGCCGACATCCAAAATGGCCGACATGGTAAAATTGGATATCAGTCGACTCGGCATGACGCCCTGAATCTAATGAGACCAATTTTATGATTTTTGGATAAACGGTTCAGAAGTTATAAGCCAAAATAGGCATTTTTCGTATCTCCGGACAGGTAGGTGGCGCTGCGCCGAAACGCTGCATGTTGCTTCAAGTCATGCTTGTGATGACATGTACCAAGGTTGGTTTGAATACGATAAAGCGTTGCGGAGATATAGCCTTTAGTGTGTTTTTGCAACCTCCACGTAAAATTTGTTTGTGCGTTTATTGAAAACGATTGGACGAATCAACTTGAATTCCATAACTTTTTGTCAACATGCTCTGAAGATGATCTGTTTCAATTTTCGTGAAAATCGGAGCAACGGCCTAGGAGGAGTTCGAAAAAGTAGGTTTTTCAGAAAATTCAAAATGGCGGGAAAATTTGCATACCGGAAAATGACATCATAGGGTGAAATCGAATCGGCTTGAGCCAAGGAATCCGATGAAAAAAGAATTTTGTTTCTAGCCCTTAGGGGTCAAAAGTTATAAGCATAAATATGAGTGAAACTTTGGACAGGTGGTGGCGCTAGAGGGATTGAGTTAGAGGCACCAAATTTGCTATAGTGACAGCTCAGACTGGCCTCTATGAGTGTGCCAAATTTCACAACTTTTTACCATACGGTTCTATGGGCTGCCAGAGACTCCTATGGCGGAAGAAGAAGAAGAAGAAGCAGCAGAATAATAATTATCGGGGCCAAGCGCAAAGAAGAAGACAAGACATGCCAGCATGGCTGGAAGTCTCAAGCCAACTGCAACAATGAGCCATTAAGGACCTATTAAGTTGATTTTAGGCAAAATAGCAGTCAAATTTTAAATACAGTCAATAATAATGGTTTAATGGTTTATCACTTTCGACCAATAGGTGTCACTGTTACGAAACTGATGTGGTTTAGTCAGATTGAGATGACAATGACACATGCAAAGTTTGGTGTCAATATGTCAAAGCATTGCAGAGATACAGCCTCAAGAGTAATTTTTGCATCATGGCTCAACTCTGTTGCAGTGGTATATGAAAACTGTTTTGTCTATCAATCCGAAATCCATAACTATTTGTCAGCATGGTCTGAAGACGATACGGATCAATTTTGGTGAAAATCGGACAAACGGTCTAGGATGAGTTTGAAAAAGTAGATTTTTAACAAATAACAAGACGGAGCACAGATATGTTTGCAAAATATGGCAAAATTGGTATCCATGTTCTCGGCATGAGCCATTGACTGTATTATGACCAGTTTCATTACAATGGGTTAATTTAATCAAAAGTTATTCGCATTTCTGTACATTTTATTACAACTTTTGACCACAAGGTGGCGCTACCCCGAAACTTTTTGAGTATCTTCAGGACATGGAGCGGAAGACACATACCGAGTTTTGTAACGATACGCTAATGCATTCTTAAATTATAGCATTAGCA
This sequence comes from Pseudorasbora parva, assembly GCF_024679245.1. Lineage (NCBI taxonomy): Eukaryota > Metazoa > Chordata > Actinopteri > Cypriniformes > Gobionidae > Pseudorasbora > Pseudorasbora parva. Next base: position 2,890,587 of record NC_090183.1, read on the forward strand.
TTTTAAACCATAATACTGCATTGAAGTCAATGGGAATTTCATGTTTTGTTTTATTATAGCGCCACCAAGAGGCACAATCCCACCAATTTTTTTATGTGTCCTCGTAGTGAGCCCATACATATGTGTGTCAAGTTTGGTGAAAATATCTCATTTTGTTTTGGAGTTATAGACATTTATATGAAAAAACACGTAAAAAAGGACTGACACCTGACTTTGATTGGATTTTACTACCCCTTACTATCAATATTTTGAGATTTGGGCATTAGCGTATAGCTATCGACCTATGTTTCCGAACTTCTGAGGCTGGTTTCGTCTCGATCGGACTAGCGGTTTCGAAGATATCAGCAAATGTTTTTTAAGCACTAAATTACAACTCTGCGCAAACCATATGCCGAAACCTGGCAAGTCTGGTATCGTTGGAGTCGGCAAGGATTCAGGAGACCAAAAAACACACTCCCATCAAAATATGTCAACCACACCCAAAGTTATAAGCGTTTGAAAAAAAAAATTCTCCACTAGGTGGCGCTGTTTCAAAACTTCTCAGGCTACTTCAGGGCATCGTGGTGATGACCCATACCAAGTTTCATAACAATCTGTTCATGCGTTCATAAAATACAGCATTTTTGCACATAATTCAAAATGGCCGACATCCAAAATGGCCGACATGGTAAAATTGGATATCAGTCGACTCGGCATGACGCCCTGAATCTAATGAGACCAATTTTATGATTTTTGGATAAACGGTTCAGAAGTTATAAGCCAAAATAGGCATTTTTCGTATCTCCGGACAGGTAGGTGGCGCTGCGCCGAAACGCTGCATGTTGCTTCAAGTCATGCTTGTGATGACATGTACCAAGGTTGGTTTGAATACGATAAAGCGTTGCGGAGATATAGCCTTTAGTGTGTTTTTGCAACCTCCACGTAAAATTTGTTTGTGCGTTTATTGAAAACGATTGGACGAATCAACTTGAATTCCATAACTTTTTGTCAACATGCTCTGAAGATGATCTGTTTCAATTTTCGTGAAAATCGGAGCAACGGCCTAGGAGGAGTTCGAAAAAGTAGGTTTTTCAGAAAATTCAAAATGGCGGGAAAATTTGCATACCGGAAAATGACATCATAGGGTGAAATCGAATCGGCTTGAGCCAAGGAATCCGATGAAAAAAGAATTTTGTTTCTAGCCCTTAGGGGTCAAAAGTTATAAGCATAAATATGAGTGAAACTTTGGACAGGTGGTGGCGCTAGAGGGATTGAGTTAGAGGCACCAAATTTGCTATAGTGACAGCTCAGACTGGCCTCTATGAGTGTGCCAAATTTCACAACTTTTTACCATACGGTTCTATGGGCTGCCAGAGACTCCTATGGCGGAAGAAGCAGAATAATAAATATAGCTGCAAGCAGCCATTATCGGGGCCAAGCGCAAAGAAGAAGACAAGACATGCCAGCATGGCTGGAAGTCTCAAGCCAACTGCAACAATGAGCCATTAAGGACCTATTAAGTTGATTTTAGGCAAAATAGCAGTCAAATTTTAAATACAGTCAATAATAATGGTTTAATGGTTTATCACTTTCGACCAATAGGTGTCACTGTTACGAAACTGATGTGGTTTAGTCAGATTGAGATGACAATGACACATGCAAAGTTTGGTGTCAATATGTCAAAGCATTGCAGAGATACAGCCTCAAGAGTCATTTTTGCATCATGGCTCAACTCTGTTGCAGTGGTATATGAAAACTGTTTTGTCTATCAATCCGAAATCCATAAGTATTTGTCAGCATGGTCTGAAGACGATACGGATCAATTTTGGTGAAAATCGGACAAACGGTCTAGGATGAGTTTGAAAAAGTAGATTTTTAACAAATAACAAGATGGAGCACAGATATGTTTGCAAAATATGGCAAAATTGGTATCTATCTTCTCGGCATGAGCCAATGAATGTATTATGACCAGTCTCATTACAATAGGCTAATTTAATCAAAAGTTATTAGCATTTTTGTACATTTTATTACAACTTTTGACCACAAGGTGGCGCTGCCCCGAAACTTTTTGAATATCTTCGGGACATAGAGCGGAAGACACATACCGAGTTTTGTAATGATACACTAGTGCATTCTTAAATTATAGCATTAGCATTTTAAACCGTAATACTGCATTGAAGTCAATGGGAATTTCATGTTTTGTTTTATTATAGCGCCACCAAGAGGCACAATCCCACCAATTTTTTTATGTGTCCTCGTAGTGAGCCCATACATATGTGTGTCAAGTTTGGTGAAAATATTTCATTTTGTTTTGGAGTTATAGACATTTATATGAAAAAACACGTAAAAAATGACTGACACCTGACTTTGATTGGATTTTACTACCCCTTACTATCAATATTTTGAGATTTGGGCATTAGCGTATAGCTATCGACCTATGTTTCCGAACTTCTGAGGCTGGTTTCGTCTCGATCGGACTAGCGGTTTCGAAGATATCAGCAAATGTTTTTTAAGCACTAAATTACAACTCTGCGCAAACCATATGCCGAAACCTGGCAAGTCTGGTATCGTTGGAGTCGGCAAGGATTCAGGAGACCAAAAAACACACTCCCATCAAAATATGTCAACCACACCCAAAGTTATAAGCGTTTGAAAAAAAAAATTCTCCACTAGGTGGCGCTGTTTCGAAACTTCTCAGGCTACTTCAGGGCATCGTGGTGATGAGCCATACCAAGTTTCATAACAATCTGTTCATGCGTTCATAAAATACAGCATTTTTGCACATAATTCAAAATGGCCGACATCCAAAATGGCCGACATGGTAAAATTGGATATCAGTCGACTCGGCATGACGCCCTGAATCTAATGAGACCAATTTTATGATTTTTGGATAAACGGTTCAGAAGTTATAAGCCAAAATAGGCATTTTTCGTATCTCCGGACAGGTAGGTGGCGCTGCGCCGAAACGCTGCATGTTGCTTCAAGTCATGCTTGTGATGACATGTACCAAGGTTGGTTTGAATACGATAAAGCGTTGCGGAGATATAGCCTTTAGTGTGTTTTTGCAACCTCCACGTAAAATTTGTTTGTGCGTTTATTGAAAACGATTGGACGAATCAACTTGAATTCCATAACTTTTTGTCAACATGCTCTGAAGATGATCTGTTTCAATTTTCGTGAAAATCGGAGCAACGGCCTAGGAGGAGTTCGAAAAAGTAGGTTTTTCAGAAAATTCAAAATGGCGGGAAAATTTGCATACCGGAAAATGACATCATAGGGTGAAATCGAATCGGCTTGAGCCAAGGAATCCGATGAAAAAAGAATTTTGTTTCTAGCCCTTAGGGGTCAAAAGTTATAAGCATAAATATGAGTGAAACTTTGGACAGGTGGTGGCGCTAGAGGGATTGAGTTAGAGGCACCAAATTTGCTATAGTGACAGCTCAGACTGGCCTCTATGAGTGTGCCAAATTTCACAACTTTTTACCATACGGTTCTATGGGCTGCCAGAGACTCCTATGGCGGAAAAAGAAGAAGAAGAATAATAATAGGAACACTAACGATTTCAATAGGTGCCTCCGCACCTTCGGTGCTTGGCCCCTAATAATAGGAACACTAACGATTTCAATAGGTGCCTCCGCACCTTCGGTGCTTGGCCCCTAAATATAGCTGCAAGCAGCCATTATCGGGGCCAAGCGCAAAGAAGAAGACAAGACATGCCAGCATGGCTGGAAGTCTCAAGCCAACTGCAACAATGAGCCATTAAGGACCTATTAAGTTGATTTTAGGCAAAATAGCAGTCAAATTTTAAATACAGTCAATAATAATGGTTTAATGGTTTATCACTTTCGACCAATAGGTGTCACTGTTACGAAACTGATGTGGTTTAGTCAGATTGAGATGACAATGACACATGCAAAGTTTGGTGTCAATATGTCAAAGCATTGCAGAGATACAGCCTCAAGAGTAATTTTTGCATCATGGCTCAACTCTGTTGCAGTGGTATATGAAAACTGTTTTGTCTATCAATCCGAAATCCATAACTATTTGTCAGCATGGTCTGAAGACGATACGGATCAATTTTGGTGAAAATCGGACAAACGGTCTAGGATGAGTTTGAAAAAGTAGGTTTTTAACAAATAACAAGACGGAGGACAGATAGGTTTGCAAAATATGGCACAATTGGTATCCATGTTCTCGGCATGAGCCATTGACTGTATTATGACCAGTTTCATTACAATGGGTTAATTTAATCAAAAGTTATTCGCATTTCTGTACATTTTATTACAACTTTTGACCACAAGGTGGCGCTACCCCGAAACTTTTTGAGTATCTTCAGGAAATGGAGCGGAAGACACATACCGAGTTTTGTAACGATACGCTAATGCATTCTTAAATTATAGCATTAGCATTTTAAACCATAATACTGCATTGAAGTCAATGGGAATTTCATGTTTTGTTTTATTATAGCGCCACCAAGAGGCACAATCCCACCAATTTTTTTATGTGTCCTCATAGTGAGCCCATACATATGTGTGTCAAGTTTGGTGAAAATATCTCATTTTGTTTTGGAGTTATAGACATTTATATGAAAAAACACGTAAAAAAGGACTGACACCTGACTTTGATTGGATTTTACTACCCCTTACTATCAATATTTTGAGATTTGGGCATTAGCGTATAGCTATCGACCTATGTTTCCGAACTTCTGAGGCTGGTTTCGTCTCGATCGGACTAGCGGTTTCGAAGATATCAGCAAATGTTTTTTAAGCACTAAATTACAACTCTGCGCAAACCATATGCCGAAACCTGGCAAGTCTGGTATCGTTGGAGTCGGCAAGGATTCAGGAGACCAAAAAACACACTCCCATCAAAATATGTCAACCACACCCAAAGTTATAAGCGTTTGAAAAAAAAAATTCTCCACTAGGTGGCGCTGTTTCGAAACTTCTCAGGCTACTTCAGGGCATCGTGGTGATGACCCATACCAAGTTTCATAACAATCTGTTCATGCGTTCATAAAATACAGCATTTTTGCACATAATTCAAAATGGCCGACATCCAAAATGGCCGACATGGTAAAATTGGATATCAGTCGACTCGGCATGACGCCCTGAATCTAATGAGACCAATTTTATGATTTTTGGATAAACGGTTCAGAAGTTATAAGCCAAAATAGGCATTTTTCGTATCTCCGGACAGGTAGGTGGCGCTGCGCCGAAACGCTGCATGTTGCTTCAAGTCATGCTTGTGATGACATGTACCAAGGTTGGTTTGAATACGATAAAGCGTTGCGGAGATATAGCCTTTAGTGTGTTTTTGCAACCTCCACGTAAAATTTGTTTGTGCGTTTATTGGAAACGATTAGACGAATCAACTTGAATTCCATAACTTTTTGTCAACATGCTCTGAAGATGATCTGTTTCAATTTTCGTGAAAATCGGAGCAACGGCCTAGGAGGAGTTCGAAAAAGTAGGTTTTTCAGAAAATTCAAAATGGCGGGAAAATTTGCATACCGGAAAATGACATCATAGGGTGAAATCGAATCGGCTTGAGCCAAGGAATCCGATGAAAAAAGAATTTTGTTTCTAGCCCTTAGGGGTCAAAAGTTATAAGCATAAATATGAGTGAAACTTTGGACAGGTGGTGGCGCTAGAGGGATTGAGTTAGAGGCACCAAATTTGCTATAGTGACAGCTCAGACTGGCCTCTATGAGTGTGCCAAATTTCACAACTTTTTACCATACGGTTCTATGGGCTGCCAGAGACTCCTATGGCGGAAGAAAAAGAAAAAGAAGAAGAAGAAGCAGAAATATAGCTGCAAGCAGCCATTATCGGGGCCAAGCGCAAAGAAGAAGACAAGACATGCCAGCATGGCTGGAAGTCTCAAGCCAACTGCAACAATGAGCCATTAAGGACCTATTAAGTTGATTTTAGGCAAAATAGCAGTCAAATTTTAAATACAGTCAATAATAATGGTTTAATGGTTTATCACTTTCGACCAATAGGTGTCACTGTTACGAAACTGATGTGGTTTAGTCAGATTGAGATGACAATGACACATGCAAAGTTTGGTGTCAATATGTCAAAGCATTGCAGAGATACAGCCTCAAGAGTAATTTTTGCATCATGGCTCAACTCTGTTGCAGTGGTATATGAAAACTGTTTTGTCTATCAATCCGAAATCCATAACTATTTGTCAGCATGGTCTGAAGACGATACGGATCAATTTTGGTGAAAATCGGACAAACGGTCTAGGATGAGTTTGAAAAAGTAGATTTTTAACAAATAACAAGACGGAGCACAGATATGTTTGCAAAATATGGCAAAATTGGTATCTATCTTCTCGGCATGAGCCAATGAATGTATTATGACCTGTCTCATTACAATAGGCTAATTTAATCAAAAGTTATTAGCATTTTTGTACATTTTATTACAACTTTTGACCACAAGGTGGCGCTGCCCCGAAACTTTTTGAATATCTTCGGGACATAGAGCGGAAGACACATACCGAGTTTTGTAATGATACACTAGTGCATTCTTAAATTATAGCATTAGCATTTTAAACCGTAATACTGCATTGAAGTCAATGGGAATTTCATGTTTTGTTTTATTATAGCGCCACCAAGAGGCACAATCCCACCAATTTTTTTATGTGTCCTCGTAGTGAGCCCATACATATGTGTGTCAAGTTTGGTGAAAATATTTCATTTTGTTTTGGAGTTATAGACATTTATATGAAAAAACACGTAAAAAATGACTGACACCTGACTTTGATTGGATTTTACTACCCCTTACTATCAATATTTTGAGATTTGGGCATTAGCGTATAGCTATCGACCTATGTTTCCGAACTTCTGAGGCTGGTTTCGTCTCGATCGGACTAGCGGTTTCGAAGATATCAGCAAATGTTTTTTAAGCACTAAATTACAACTCTGCGCAAACCATATGCCGAAACCTGGCAAGTCTGGTATCGTTGGAGTCGGCAAGGATTCAGGAGACCAAAAAACACACTCCCATCAAAATATGTCAACCACACCCAAAGTTATAAGCGTTTGAAAAAAAAAATTCTCCACTAGGTGGCGCTGTTTCGAAACTTCTCAGGCTACTTCAGGGCATCGTGGTGATGACCCATACCAAGTTTCATAACAATCTGTTCATGCGTTCATAAAATACAGCATTTTTGCACATAATTCAAAATGGCCGACATCCAAAATGGCCGACATGGTAAAATTGGATATCAGTTGACTCGGCATGACGCCCTGAATCTAATGAGACCAATTTTATGATTTTTGGATAAACGGTTCAGAAGTTATAAGCCAAAATAGGCATTTTTCGTATCTCCGGACAGGTAGGTGGCGCTGCGCCGAAACGCTGCATGTTGCTTCAAGTCATGCTTGTGATGACATGTACCAAGGTTGGTTTGAATACGATAAAACGTTGCGGAGATATAGCCTTTAGTGTGTTTTTGCAACCTCCACGTAAAATTTGTTTGTGCGTTTATTGGAAACGATTGGACGAATCAACTTGAATTCCATAACTTTTTGTCAACATGCTCTGAAGATGATCTGTTTCAATTTTCGTGAAAATCGGAGCAACGGCCTAGGAGGAGTTCGAAAAAGTAGGTTTTTCAGAAAATTCAAAATGGCGGGAAAATTTGCATACCGGAAAATGACATCATAGGGTGAAATCGAATCGGCTTGAGCCAAGGAATCCGATGAAAAAAGAATTTTGTTTCTAGCCCTTAGGGGTCAAAAGTTATAAGCATAAATATGAGTGAAACTTTGGACAGGTGGTGGCGCTAGAGGGATTGAGTTAGAGGCACCAAATTTGCTATAGTGACAGCTCAGACTGGCCTCTATGAGTGTGCCAAATTTCACAACTTTTTACCATACGGTTCTATGGGCTGCCAGAGACTCCTATGGCGGAAGAAAAAGAAAAAGAAGAAGAAGAAGAAGAAGAAGCAGAATAATAATAATAGGAACACTAACAATTTCAATAGGTGCCTCCGCACCTTCGGTGCTTGGCCCCTAATAATAAATATAGCTGCAAGCAGCCATTATCGGGGCCAAGCGCAAAGAAGAAGACAAGACATGCCAGCATGGCTGGAAGTCTCAAGCCAACTGCAACAATGAGCCATTAAGGACCTATTAAGTTGATTTTAGGCAAAATAGCAGTAAAATTTTAAATACAGTCAATAATAATGGTTTAATGGTTTATCACTTTCGACCAATAGGTGTCACTGTTACGAAACTGATGTGGTTTAGTCAGATTGAGATGACAATGACACATGCAAAGTTTGGTGTCAATATGTCAAAGCATTGCAGAGATACAGCCTCAAGAGTCATTTTTGCATCATGGCTCAACTCTGTTGCAGTGGTATATGAAAACTGTTTTGTCTATCAATCCGAAATCCATAACTATTTGTCAGCATGGTCTGAAGACGATACGGATCAATTTTGGTGAAAATCGGACAAACGGTCTAGGATGAGTTTGAAAAAGTAGATTTTTAACAAATAACAAGATGGAGCACAGATATGTTTGCAAAATATGGCAAAATTGGTATCCATCTTCTCGGCATGAGCCAATGAATGTATTATGACCAGTCTCATTACAATAGGCTAATTTAATCAAAAGTTATTAGCATTTTTGTACATTTTATTACAACTTTTGACCACAAGGTGGCGCTGCCCCGAAACTTTTTGAATATCTTCGGGACATAGAGCGGAAGACACATACCGAGTTTTGTAATGATACACTAGTGCATTCTTAAATTATAGCATTAGCATTTTAAACCGTAATACTGCATTGAAGTCAATGGGAATTTCATGTTTTGCTTTATTATAGCGCCACCAAGAGGCACAATCCCACCAATTTTTTTATGTGTCCTCGTAGTGAGCCCATACATATGTGTGTCAAGTTTGGTGAAAATATTTCATTTTGTTTTGGAGTTATAGACATTTATATGAAAAAACACGTAAAAAATGACTGACACCTGACTTTGATTGGATTTTACTACCCCTTACTATCAATATTTTGAGATTTGGGCATTAGCGTATAGCTATCGACCTATGTTTCCGAACTTCTGAGGCTGGTTTCGTCTCGATCGGACTAGCGGTTTCGAAGATATCAGCAAATGTTTTTTAAGCACTAAATTACAACTCTGCGCAAACCATATGCCGAAACCTGGCAAGTCTGGTATCGTTGGAGTCGGCAAGGATTCAGGAGACCAAAAAACACACTCCCATCAAAATATGTCAACCACACCCAAAGTTATAAGCGTTTGAAAAAAAAAATTCTCCACTAGGTGGCGCTGTTTCGAAACTTCTCAGGCTACTTCAGGGCATCGTGGTGATGACCCATACCAAGTTTCATAACAATCTGTTCATGCGTTCATAAAATACAGCATTTTTGCACATAATTCAAAATGGCCGACATCCAAAATGGCCGACATGGTAAAATTGGATATCAGTCGACTCGGCATGACGCCCTGAATCTAATGAGACCAATTTTATGATTTTTGGATAAACGGTTCAGAAGTTATAAGCCAAAATAGGCATTTTTCGTATCTCCGGACAGGTAGGTGGCGCTGCGCCGAAACGCTGCATGTTGCTTCAAGTCATGCTTGTGATGACATGTACCAAGGTTGGTTTGAATACGATAAAGCGTTGCGGAGATATAGCCTTTAGTGTGTTTTTGCAACCTCCACGTAAAATTTGTTTGTGCGTTTATTGAAAACGATTGGACGAATCAACTTGAATTCCATAACTTTTTGTCAACATGCTCTGAAGATGATCTGTTTCAATTTTCGTGAAAATCGGAGCAACGGCCTAGGAGGAGTTCGAAAAAGTAGGTTTTTCAGAAAATTCAAAATGGCGGGAAAATTTGCATACCGGAAAATGACATCATAGGGTGAAATCGAATCGGCTTGAGCCAAGGAATCCGATGAAAAAAGAATTTTGTTTCTAGCCCTTAGGGGTCAAAAGTTATAAGCATAAATATGAGTGAAACTTTGGACAGGTGGTGGCGCTAGAGGGATTGAGTTAGAGGCACCAAATTTGCTATAGTGACAGCTCAGACTGGCCTCTATGAGTGTGCCAAATTTCACAACTTTTTACCATACGGTTCTATGGGCTGCCAGAGACTCCTATGGCGGAAGAAGAAGAAGAAGAAGAAGAAGAAGAAGAAGAAGAAGAAGAAGAAGAAGAAGCAGAATAATAATAATAGGAACACTAACGATTTCAATAGGTGCCTCCGCACCTTCGGTGCTTGGCCCCTAATAATAATAATAGGAACACTAACGATTTCAATAGGTGCCTCCGCACCTTCGGTGCTTGGCCCCTAATAATAGGAACACTAACGATTTCAATAGGTGCCTCCGCACCTTCGGTGCTTGGCCCCTAACAAGACATGCCAGCATGGCTGGAAGTCTCAAGCCAACTGCAACAATGAGCCATTAAGGACCTATTAAGTTGATTTTAGGCAAAATAGCAGTCAAATTTTAAATACAGTCAATAATAATGGTTTAATGGTTTATCACTTTCGACCAATAGGTGTCACTGTTACGAAACTGATGTGGTTTAGTCAGATTGAGATGACAATGACACATGCAAAGTTTGGTGTCAATATGTCAAAGCATTGCAGAGATACAGCCTCAAGAGTAATTTTTGCATCATGGCTCAACTCTGTTGCAGTGGTATATGAAAACTGTTTTGTCTATCAATCCGAAATCCATAAGTATTTGTCAGCATGGTCTGAAGACGATACGGATCAATTTTGGTGAAAATCGGACAAACGGTCTAGGATGAGTTTGAAAAAGTAGATTTTTAACAAATAACAAGATGGAGCACAGATATGTTTGCAAAATATGGCAAAATTGGTATCTATCTTCTCGGCATGAGCCAATGAATGTATTATGACCAGTCTCATTACAATAGGCTAATTTAATCAAAAGTTATTAGCATTTTTGTACATTTTATTACAACTTTTGACCACAAGGTGGCGCTGCCCCGAAACTTTTTGAATATGTTCGGGACATAGAGCGGAAGACACATACCGAGTTTTGTAATGATACACTAGTGCATTCTTAAATTATAGCATTAGCATTTTAAACCGTAATACTGCATTGAAGTCAATGGGAATTTCATGTTTTGTTTTATTATAGCGCCACCAAGAGGCACAATCCCACCAATTTTTTTATGTGTCCTCGTAGTGAGCCCATACATATGTGTGTCAAGTTTGGTGAAAATATTTCATTTTGTTTTGGAGTTATAGACATTTATATGAAAAAACACGTAAAAAATGACTGACACCTGACTTTGATTGGATTTTACTACCCCTTACTATCAATATTTTGAGATTTGGGCATTAGCGTATAGCTATCGACCTATGTTTCCGAACTTCTGAGGCTGGTTTCGTCTCGATCGGACTAGCGGTTTCGAAGATATCAGCAAATGTTTTTTAAGCACTAAATTACAACTCTGCGCAAACCATATGCCGAAACCTGGCAAGTCTGGTATCGTTGGAGTCGGCAAGGATTCAGGAGACCAAAAAACACACTCCCATCAAAATATGTCAACCACACCCAAAGTTATAAGCGTTTGAAAAAAAAAATTCTCCACTAGGTGGCGCTGTTTCGAAACTTCTCAGGCTACTTCAGGGCATCGTGGTGATGACCCATACCAAGTTTCATAACAATCTGTTCATGCGTTCATAAAATACAGCATTTTTGCACATAATTCAAAATGGCCGACATCCAAAATGGCCGACATGGTAAAATTGGATATCAGTCGACTCGGCATGACGCCCTGAATCTAATGAGACCAATTTTATGATTTTTGGATAAACGGTTCAGAAGTTATAAGCCAAAATAGGCATTTTTCGTATCTCCGGACAGGTAGGTGGCGCTGCGCCGAAACGCTGCATGTTGCTTCAAGTCATGCTTGTGATGACATGTACCAAGGTTGGTTTGAATACGATAAAGCGTTGCGGAGATATAGCCTTTAGTGTGTTTTTGCAACCTCCACGTAAAATTTGTTTGTGCGTTTATTGAAAACGATTGGACGAATCAACTTGAATTCCATAACTTTTTGTCAACATGCTCTGAAGATGATCTGTTTCAATTTTCGTGAAAATCGGAGCAACGGCCTAGGAGGAGTTCGAAAAAGTAGGTTTTTCAGAAAATTCAAAATGGCGGGAAAATTTGCATACCGGAAAATGACATCATAGGGTGAAATCGAATCGGCTTGAGCCAAGGAATCCGATGAAAAAAGAATTTTGTTTCTAGCCCTTAGGGGTCAAAAGTTATAAGCATAAATATGAGTGAAACTTTGGACAGGTGGTGGCGCTAGAGGGATTGAGTTAGAGGCACCAAATTTGCTATAGTGACAGCTCAGACTGGCCTCTATGAGTGTGCCAAATTTCACAACTTTTTACCATACGGTTCTATGGGCTGCCAGAGACTCCTATGGCGGAAGAAGCAGAATAATAATTATCGGGGCCAAGCGCAAAGAAGAAGACAAGACATGCCAGCATGGCTGGAAGTCTCAAGCCAACTGCAACAATGAGCCATTAAGGACCTATTAAGTTGATTTTAGGCAAAATAGCAGTCAAATTTTAAATACAGTCAATAATAATGGTTTAATGGTTTATCACTTTCGACCAATAGGTGTCACTGTTACGAAACTGATGTGGTTTAGTCAGATTGAGATGACAATGACACATGCAAAGTTTGGTGTCAATATGTCAAAGCATTGCAGAGATACAGCCTCAAGAGTAATTTTTGCATCATGGCTCAACTCTGTTGCAGTGGTATATGAAAACTGTTTTGTCTATCAATCCGAAATCCATAACTATTTGTCAGCATGGTCTGAAGACGATACGGATCAATTTTGGTGAAAATCGGACAAACGGTCTAGGATGAGTTTGAAAAAGTAGATTTTTAACAAATAACAAGATGGAGCACAGATATGTTTGCAAAATATGGCAAAATTGGTATCTATCTTCTCGGCATGAGCCAATGAATGTATTATGACCAGTCTCATTACAATAGGCTAATTTAATCAAAAGTTATTAGCATTTTTGTACATTTTATTACAACTTTTGACCACAAGGTGGCGCTGCCCCGAAACTTTTTGAATATGTTCGGGACATAGAGCGGAAGACACATACCGAGTTTTGTAATGATACACTAGTGCATTCTTAAATTATAGCATTAGCATTTTAAACCGTAATACTGCATTGAAGTCAATGGGAATTTCATGTTTTGTTTTATTATAGCGCCACCAAGAGGCACAATCCCACCAATTTTTTTATGTGTCCTCGTAGTGAGCCCATACATATGTGTGTCAAGTTTGGTGAAAATATTTCATTTTGTTTTGGAGTTATAGACATTTATATGAAAAAACACGTAAAAAATGACTGACACCTGACTTTGATTGGATTTTACTACCCCTTACTATCAATATTTTGAGATTTGGGCATTAGCGTATAGCTATCGACCTATGTTTCCGAACTTCTGAGGCTGGTTTCGTCTCGATCGGACTAGCGGTTTCGAAGATATCAGCAAATGTTTTTTAAGCACTAAATTACAACTCTGCGCAAACCATATGCCGAAACCTGGCAAGTCTGGTATCGTTGGAGTCGGCAAGGATTCAGGAGACCAAAAAACACACTCCCATCAAAATATGTCAACCACACCCAAAGTTATAAGCGTTTGAAAAAAAAAATTCTCCACTAGGTGGCGCTGTTTCGAAACTTCTCAGGCTACTTCAGGGCATCGTGGTGATGACCCATACCAAGTTTCATAACAATCTGTTCATGCGTTCATAAAATACAGCATTTTTGCACATAATTCAAAATGGCCGACATCCAAAATGGCCGACATGGTAAAATTGGATATCAGTCGACTCGGCATGACGCCCTGAATCTAATGAGACCAATTTTATGATTTTTGGATAAACGGTTCAGAAGTTATAAGCCAAAATAGGCATTTTTCGTATCTCCGGACAGGTAGGTGGCGCTGCGCCGAAACGCTGCATGTTGCTTCAAGTCATGCTTGTGATGACATGTACCAAGGTTGGTTTGAATACGATAAAGCGTTGCGGAGATATAGCCTTTAGTGTGTTTTTGCAACCTCCACGTAAAATTTGTTTGTGCGTTTATTGAAAACGATTGGACGAATCAACTTGAATTCCATAACTTTTTGTCAACATGCTCTGAAGATGATCTGTTTCAATTTTCGTGAAAATCGGAGCAACGGCCTAGGAGGAGTTCGAAAAAGTAGGTTTTTCAGAAAATTCAAAATGGCGGGAAAATTTGCATACCGGAAAATGACATCATAGGGTGAAATCGAATCGGCTTGAGCCAAGGAATCCGATGAAAAAAGAATTTTGTTTCTAGCCCTTAGGGGTCAAAAGTTATAAGCATAAATATGAGTGAAACTTTGGACAGGTGGTGGCGCTAGAGGGATTGAGTTAGAGGCACCAAATTTGCTATAGTGACAGCTCAGACTGGCCTCTATGAGTGTGCCAAATTTCACAACTTTTTACCATACGGTTCTATGGGCTGCCAGAGACTCCTATGGCGGAAGAAGAAAAAGAAGAAGAAGAAGAAGAAGAAGCAGAATAATAATAATAGGAACACTAACGATTTCAATAGGTGCCTCCGCACCTTCGGTGCTTGGCCCCTAAATATAGCTGCAAGCAGCCATTATCGGGGCCAAGCGCAAAGAAGAAGACAAGACATGCCAGCATGGCTGGAAGTCTCAAGCCAACTGCAACAATGAGCCATTAAGGACCTATTAAGTTGATTTTAGGCAAAATAGCAGTCAAATTTTAAATACAGTCAATAATAATGGTTTAATGGTTTATCACTTTCGACCAATAGGTGTCACTGTTACGAAACTGATGTGGTTTAGTCAGATTGAGATGACAATGACACATGCAAAGTTTGGTGTCAATATGTCAAAGCATTGCAGAGATACAGCCTCAAGAGTAATTTTTGCATCATGGCTCAACTCTGTTGCAGTGGTATATGAAAACTGTTTTGTCTATCAATCCGAAATCCATAAGTATTTGTCAGCATGGTCTGAAGACGATACGGATCAATTTTGGTGAAAATCGGACAAACGGTCTAGGATGAGTTTGAAAAAGTAGATTTTTAACAAATAACAAGATGGAGCACAGATATGTTTGCAAAATATGGCAAAATTGGTATCTATCTTCTCGGCATGAGCCAATGAATGTATTATGACCAGTCTCATTACAATAGGCTAATTTAATCAAAAGTTATTAGCATTTTTGTACATTTTATTACAACTTTTGACCACAAGGTGGCGCTGCCCCGAAACTTTTTGAATATCTTCGGGACATAGAGCGGAAGACACATACCGAGTTTTGTAATGATACACTAGTGCATTCTTAAATTATAGCATTAGCATTTTAAACCGTAATACTGCATTGAAGTCAATGGGAATTTCATGTTTTGTTTTATTATAGCGCCACCAAGAGGCACAATCCCACCAATTTTTTTATGTGTCCTCGTAGTGAGCCCATACATATGTGTGTCAAGTTTGGTGAAAATATTTCATTTTGTTTTGGAGTTATAGACATTTATATGAAAAAACACGTAAAAAATGACTGACACCTGACTTTGATTGGATTTTACTACCCCTTACTATCAATATTTTGAGATTTGGGCATTAGCGTATAGCTATCGACCTATGTTTCCGAACTTCTGAGGCTGGTTTCGTCTCGATCGGACTAGCGGTTTCGAAGATATCAGCAAATGTTTTTTAAGCACTAAATTACAACTCTGCGCAAACCATATGCCGAAACCTGGCAAGTCTGGTATCGTTGGAGTCGGCAAGGATTCAGGAGACCAAAAAACACACTCCCATCAAAATATGTCAACCACACCCAAAGTTATAAGCGTTTGAAAAAAAAATTCTCCACTAGGTGGCGCTGTTTCGAAACTTCTCAGGCTACTTCAGGGCATCGTGGTGATGACCCATACCAAGTTTCATAACAATCTGTTCATGCGTTCATAAAATACAGCATTTTTGCACATAATTCAAAATGGCCGACATCCAAAATGGCCGACATGGTAAAATTGGATATCAGTCGACTCGGCATGACGCCCTGAATCTAATGAGACCAATTTTATGATTTTTGGATAAACGGTTCAGAAGTTATAAGCCAAAATAGGCATTTTTCGTATCTCCGGACAGGTAGGTGGCGCTGCGCCGAAACGCTGCATGTTGCTTCAAGTCATGCTTGTGATGACATGTACCAAGGTTGGTTTGAATACGATAAAGCGTTGCGGAGATATAGCCTTTAGTGTGTTTTTGCAACCTCCACGTAAAATTTGTTTGTGCGTTTATTGAAAACGATTGGACGAATCAACTTGAATTCCATAACTTTTTGTCAACATGCTCTGAAGATGATCTGTTTCAATTTTCGTGAAAATCGGAGCAACGGCCTAGGAGGAGTTCGAAAAAGTAGGTTTTTCAGAAAATTCAAAATGGCGGGAAAATTTGCATACCGGAAAATGACATCATAGGGTGAAATCGAATCGGCTTGAGCCAAGGAATCCGATGAAAAAAGAATTTTGTTTCTAGCCCTTAGGGGTCAAAAGTTATAAGCATAAATATGAGTGAAACTTTGGACAGGTGGTGGCGCTAGAGGGATTGAGTTAGAGGCACCAAATTTGCTATAGTGACAGCTCAGACTGGCCTCTATGAGTGTGCCAAATTTCACAACTTTTTACCATACGGTTCTATGGGCTGCCAGAGACTCCTATGGCGGAAGAAAAAGAAGAAGAAGAAGAAGAAGAAGAAGCAGAAATATAGCTGCAAGCAGCCATTATCGGGGCCAAGCGCAAAGAAGAAGACAAGACGCCAGCATGGCTGGAAGTCTCAAGCCAACTGCAACAATGAGCCATTAAGGACCTATTAAGTTGATTTTAGGCAAAATAGCAGTCAAATTTTAAATACAGTCAATAATAATGGTTTAATGGTTTATCACTTTCGACCAATAGGTGTCACTGTTACGAAACTGATGTGGTTTAGTCAGATTGAGATGACAATGACACATGCAAAGTTTGGTGTCAATATGTCAAAGCATTGCAGAGATACAGCCTCAAGAGTAATTTTTGCATCATGGCTCAACTCTGTTGCAGTGGTATATGAAAACTGTTTTGTCTATCAATCCGAAATCCATAACTATTTGTCAGCATGGTCTGAAGACGATACGGATCAATTTTGGTGAAAATCGGACAAACGGTCTAGGATGAGTTTGAAAAAGTAGGTTTTTAACAAATAATAAGACGGAGGACAGATAGGTTTGCAAAATATGGCACAATTGGTATCCATGTTCTCGGCATGAGCCATTGACTGTATTATGACCAGTTTCATTACAATGGGTTAATTTAATCAAAAGTTATTCGCATTTCTGTACATTTTATTACAACTTTTGACCACAAGGTGGCGCTACCCCGAAACTTTTTGAGTATCTTCAGGACATGGAGCGGAAGACACATACCGAGTTTTGTAACGATACGCTAATGCATTCGTAAATTATAGCATTAGCATTTTAGACCATAATACTGCATTGAAGTCAATGGGAATTTCATGTTTTGTTTTATTATAGCGCCACCAAGAGGCACAATCCCACCAATTTTTTTATGTGTCCTCATAGTGAGCCCATACATATGTGTGTCAAGTTTGGTGAAAATATCTCATTTTGTTTTGGAGTTATAGACATTTATATGAAAAAACACGTAAAAAAGGACTGACACCTGACTTTGATTGGATTTTACTACCCCTTACTATCAATATTTTGAGATTTGGGCATTAGCGTATAGCTATCGACCTATGTTTCCGAACTTCTGAGGCTGGTTTCGTCTCGATCGGACTAGCGGTTTCGAAGATATCAGCCAATGTTTTTTAAGCACTAAATTACAACTCTGCGCAAACCATATGCCGAAACCTGGCAAGTCTGGTATCGTTGGAGTCGGCAAGGATTCAGGAGACCAAAAAACACACTCCCATCAAAATATGTCAACCACACCCAAAGTTATAAGCGTTTGAAAAAAAAAATTCTCCACTAGGTGGCGCTGTTTCGAAACTTCTCAGGCTACTTCAGGGCATCGTGGTGATGACCCATACCAAGTTTCATAACAATCTGTTCATGCGTTCATAAAATACAGCATTTTTGCACATAATTCAAAATGGCCGACATCCAAAATGGCCGACATGGTAAAATTGGATATCAGTCGACTCGGCATGACGCCCTGAATCTAATGAGACCAATTTTATGATTTTTGGATAAACGGTTCAGAAGTTATAAGCCAAAATAGGCATTTTTCGTATCTCCGGACAGGTAGGTGGCGCTGCGCCGAAACGCTGCATGTTGCTTCAAGTCATGCTTGTGATGACATGTACCAAGGTTGGTTTGAATACGATAAAGCGTTGCGGAGATATAGCCTTTAGTGTGTTTTTGCAACCTCCACGTAAAATTTGTTTGTGCGTTTATTGAAAACGATTGGACGAATCAACTTGAATTCCATAACTTTTTGTCAACATGCTCTGAAGATGATCTGTTTCAATTTTCGTGAAAATCGGAGCAACGGCCTAGGAGGAGTTCGAAAAAGTAGGTTTTTCAGAAAATTCAAAATGGCGGGAAAATTTGCATACCGGAAAATGACATCATAGGGTGAAATCGAATCGGCTTGAGCCAAGGAATCCGATGAAAAAAGAATTTTGTTTCTAGCCCTTAGGGGTCAAAAGTTATAAGCATAAATATGAGTGAAACTTTGGACAGGTGGTGGCGCTAGAGGGATTGAGTTAGAGGCACCAAATTTGCTATAGTGACAGCTCAGACTGGCCTCTATGAGTGTGCCAAATTTCACAACTTTTTACCATACGGTTCTATGGGCTGCCAGAGACTCCTATGGCGGAAAAAGAAGAAGAAGAATAAATATAGCTGCAAGCAGCCATTATCGGGGCCAAGCGCAAAGAAGAAGACAAGACATGCCAGCATGGCTGGAAGTCTCAAGCCAACTGCAACAATGAGCCATTAAGGACCTATTAAGTTGATTTTAGGCAAAATAGCAGTCAAATTTTAAATACAGTCAATAATAATGGTTTAATGGTTTATCACTTTCGACCAATAGGTGTCACTGTTACGAAACTGATGTGGTTTAGTCAGATTGAGATGACAATGACACATGCAAAGTTTGGTGTCAATATGTCAAAGCATTGCACAGATACAGCCTCAAGAGTAATTTTTGCATCATGGCTCAACTCTGTTGCAGTGGTATATGAAAACTGTTTTGTCTATCAATCCGAAATCCATAACTATTTGTCAGCATGGTCTGAAGACGATACGGATCAATTTTGGTGAAAATCGGACAAACGGTCTAGGATGAGTTTGAAAAAGTAGGTTTTTAACAAATAACAAGACGGAGGACAGATAGGTTTGCAAAATATGGCACAATTGGTATCCATGTTCTCGGCATGAGCCATTGACTGTATTATGACCAGTTTCATTACAATGGGTTAATTTAATCAAAAGTTATTCGCATTTCTGTACATTTTATTACAACTTTTGACCACAAGGTGGCGCTACCCCGAAACTTTTTGAGTATCTTCGGGACATGGAGCGGAAGACACATACCGAGTTTTGTAACGATACGCTAATGCATTCTTAAATTATAGCATTAGCATTTTAAACCGTAATACTGCATTGAAGTCAATGGGAATTTCATGTTTTGTTTTATTATAGCGCCACCAAGAGGCACAATCCCACCAATTTTTTTATGTGTCCTCGTAGTGAGCCCATACATATGTGTGTCAAGTTTGGTGAAAATATCTCATTTTGTTTTGGAGTTATAGACATTTATATGAAAAAACACGTAAAAAAGGACTGACACCTGACTTTGATTGGATTTTACTACCCCTTACTATCAATATTTTGAGATTTGGGCATTAGCGTATAGCTATCGACCTATGTTTCCGAACTTCTGAGGCTGGTTTCGTCTCGATCGGACTAGCGGTTTCGAAGATATCAGCAAATGTTTTTTAAGCACTAAATTACAACTCTGCGCAAACCATATGCCGAAACCTGGCAAGTCTGGTATCGTTGGAGTCGGCAAGGATTCAGGAGACCAAAAAACACACTCCCATCAAAATATGTCAACCACACCCAAAGTTATAAGCGTTTGAAAAAAAAAATTCTCCACTAGGTGGCGCTGTTTCGAAACTTCTCAGGCTACTTCAGGGCATCGTGGTGATGACCCATACCAAGTTTCGTAACAATCCGTTCATGCGTTCATAAAATACAGCATTTTTGCACATAATTCAAAATGGCCGACATCCAAAATGGCCGACATGGTAAAATTGGATATCAGTCGACTCGGCATGACGCCCTGAATCTAATGAGACCAATTTTATGATTTTTGGATAAACGGTTCAGAAGTTATAAGCCAAAATAGGCATTTTTCGTATCTCCGGACAGGTAGGTGGCGCTGCGCCGAAACGCTGCATGTTGCTTCAGGTCATGCTTGTGATGACATGTACCAAGGTTGGTTTGAATACGATAAAGCGTTGCGGAGATATAGCCTTTAGTGTGTTTTTGCAACCTCCACGTAAAATTTGTTTGTGCGTTTATTGAAAACGATTGGACGAATCAACTTGAATTCCATAACTTTTTGTCAACATGCTCTGAAGATGATCTGTTTCAATTTTCGTGAAAATCGGAGCAACGGCCTAGGAGGAGTTCGAAAAAGTAGGTTTTTCAGAAAATTCAAAATGGCGGGAAAATTTGCATACCGGAAAATGACATCATAGGGTGAAATCGAATCGGCTTGAGCCAAGGAATCCGATGAAAAAAGAATTTTGTTTCTAGCCCTTAGGGGTCAAAAGTTATAAGCATAAATATGAGTGAAACTTTGGACAGGTGGTGGCGCTAGAGGGATTGAGTTAGAGGCACCAAATTTGCTATAGTGACAGCTCAGACTGGCCTCTATGAGTGTGCCAAATTTCACAACTTTTTACCATACGGTTCTATGGGCTGCCAGAGACTCCTATGGCGGAAAAAGAAGAAGAAGAATAAATATAGCTGCAAGCAGCCATTATCGGGGCCAAGCGCAAAGAAGAAGACAAGACATGCCAGCATGGCTGGAAGTCTCAAGCCAACTGCAACAATGAGCCATTAAGGACCTATTAAGTTGATTTTAGGCAAAATAGCAGTCAAATTTTAAATACAGTCAATAATAATGGTTTAATGGTTTATCACTTTCGACCAATAGGTGTCACTGTTACGAAACTGATGTGGTTTAGTCAGATTGAGATGACAATGACACATGCAAAGTTTGGTGTCAATATGTCAAAGCATTGCAGAGATACAGCCTCAAGAGTAATTTTTGCATCATGGCTCAACTCTGTTGCAGTGGTATATGAAAACTGTTTTGTCTATCAATCCGAAATCCATAAGTATTTGTCAGCATGGTCTGAAGACGATACGGATCAATTTTGGTGAAAATCGGACAAACGGTCTAGGATGAGTTTGAAAAAGTAGATTTTTAACAAATAACAAGATGGAGCACAGATATGTTTGCAAAATATGGCAAAATTGGTATCTATCTTCTCGGCATGAGCCAATGAATGTATTATGACCAGTCTCATTACAATAGGCTAATTTAATCAAAAGTTATTAGCATTTTTGTACATTTTATTACAACTTTTGACCACAAGGTGGCGCTGCCCCGAAACTTTTTGAATATCTTCGGGACATAGAGCGGAAGACACATACCGAGTTTTGTAACGATACACTAGTGCATTCTTAAATTATAGCATTAGCATTTTAAACCGTAATACTGCATTGAAGTCAATGGGAATTTCATGTTTTGTTTTATTATAGCGCCACCAAGAGGCACAATCCCACCAATTTTTTTATGTGTCCTCGTAGTGAGCCCATACATATGTGTGTCAAGTTTGGTGAAAATATTTCATTTTGTTTTGGAGTTATAGACATTTATATGAAAAAACACGTAAAAAATGACTGACACCTGACTTTGATTGGATTTTACTACCCCTTACTATCAATATTTTGAGATTTGGGCATTAGCGTATAGCTATCGACCTATGTTTCCGAACTTCTGAGGCTGGTTTCGTCTCGATCGGACTAGCGGTTTCGAAGATATCAGCAAATGTTTTTTAAGCACTAAATTACAACTCTGCGCAAACCATATGCCGAAACCTGGCAAGTCTGGTATCGTTGGAGTCGGCAAGGATTCAGGAGACCAAAAAACACACTCCCATCAAAATATGTCAACCACACCCAAAGTTATAAGCGTTTGAAAAAAAAAATTCTCCACTAGGTGGCGCTGTTTCGAAACTTCTCAGGCTACTTCAGGGCATCGTGGTGATGACCCATACCAAGTTTCATAACAATCTGTTCATGCGTTCATAAAATACAGCATTTTTGCACATAATTCAAAATGGCCGACATCCAAAATGGCCGACATGGTAAAATTGGATATCAGTCGACTCGGCATGACGCCCTGAATCTAATGAGACCAATTTTATGATTTTTGGATAAACGGTTCAGAAGTTATAAGCCAAAATAGGCATTTTTCGTATCTCCGGACAGGTAGGTGGCGCTGCGCCGAAACGCTGCATGTTGCTTCAAGTCATGCTTGTGATGACATGTACCAAGGTTGGTTTGAATACGATAAAGCGTTGCGGAGATATAGCCTTTAGTGTGTTTTTGCAACCTCCACGTAAAATTTGTTTGTGCGTTTATTGAAAACGATTGGACGAATCAACTTGAATTCCATAACTTTTTGTCAACATGCTCTGAAGATGATCTGTTTCAATTTTCGTGAAAATCGGAGCAACGGCCTAGGAGGAGTTCGAAAAAGTAGGTTTTTCAGAAAATTCAAAATGGCGGGAAAATTTGCATACCGGAAAATGACATCATAGGGTGAAATCGAATCGGCTTGAGCCAAGGAATCCGATGAAAAAAGAATTTTGTTTCTAGCCCTTAGGGGTCAAAAGTTATAAGCATAAATATGAGTGAAACTTTGGACAGGTGGTGGCGCTAGAGGGATTGAGTTAGAGGCACCAAATTTGCTATAGTGACAGCTCAGACTGGCCTCTATGAGTGTGCCAAATTTCACAACTTTTTACCATACGGTTCTATGGGCTGCCAGAGACTCCTATGGCGGAAGAAGAAGAAGAAGAAGAAGCAGAATAATAATAGGAACACTAACGATTTCAATAGGTGCCTCCGCACCTTCGGTGCTTGGCCCCTAAATATAGCTGCAAGCAGCCATTATCGGGGCCAAGCGCAAAGAAGAAGACAAGACATGCCAGCATGGCTGGAAGTCTCAAGCCAACTGCAACAATGAGCCATTAAGGACCTATTAAGTTGATTTTAGGCAAAATAGCAGTCAAATTTTAAATACAGTCAATAATAATGGTTTAATGGTTTATCACTTTCGACCAATAGGTGTCACTGTTACGAAACTGATGTGGTTTAGTCAGATTGAGATGACAATGACACATGCAAAGTTTGGTGTCAATATGTCAAAGCATTGCAGAGATACAGCCTCAAGAGTAATTTTTGCATCATGGCTCAACTCTGTTGCAGTGGTATATGAAAACTGTTTTGTCTATCAATCCGAAATCCATAAGTATTTGTCAGCATGGTCTGAAGACGATACGGATCAATTTTGGTGAAAATCGGACAAACGGTCTAGGATGAGTTTGAAAAAGTAGATTTTTAACAAATAACAAGATGGAGCACAGATATGTTTGCAAAATATGGCAAAATTGGTATCTATCTTCTCGGCATGAGCCAATGAATGTATTATGACCAGTCTCATTACAATAGGCTAATTTAATCAAAAGTTATTAGCATTTTTGTACATTTTATTACAACTTTTGACCACAAGGTGGCGCTGCCCCGAAACTTTTTGAATATCTTCGGGACATAGAGCGGAAGACACATACCGAGTTTTGTAATGATACACTAGTGCATTCTTAAATTATAGCATTAGCATTTTAAACCGTAATACTGCATTGAAGTCAATGGGAATTTCATGTTTTGTTTTATTATAGCGCCACCAAGAGGCACAATCCCACCAATTTTTTTATGTGTCCTCGTAGTGAGCCCATACATATGTGTGTCAAGTTTGGTGAAAATATCTCATTTTGTTTTGGAGTTATAGACATTTATATGAAAAAACACGTAAAAAAGGACTGACACCTGACTTTGATTGGATTTTACTACCCCTTACTATCAATATTTTGAGATTTGGGCATTAGCGTATAGCTATCGACCTATGTTTCCGAACTTCTGAGGCTGGTTTCGTCTCGATCGGACTAGCGGTTTCGAAGATATCAGCAAATGTTTTTTAAGCACTAAATTACAACTCTGCGCAAACCATATGCCGAAACCTGGCAAGTCTGGTATCGTTGGAGTCGGCAAGGATTCAGGAGACCAAAAAACACACTCCCATCAAAATATGTCAACCACACCCAAAGTTATAAGCGTTTGAAAAAAAAAATTCTCCACTAGGTGGCGCTGTTTCGAAACTTCTCAGGCTACTTCAGGGCATCGTGGTGATGACCCATACCAAGTTTCATAACAATCTGTTCATGCGTTCATAAAATACAGCATTTTTGCACATAATTCAAAATGGCCGACATCCAAAATGGCCGACATGGTAAAATTGGATATCAGTCGACTCGGCATGACGCCCTGAATCTAATGAGACCAATTTTATGATTTTTGGATAAACGGTTCAGAAGTTATAAGCCAAAATAGGCATTTTTCGTATCTCCGGACAGGTAGGTGGCGCTGCGCCGAAACGCTGCATGTTGCTTCAAGTCATGCTTGTGATGACATGTACCAAGGTTGGTTTGAATACGATAAAGCGTTGCGGAGATATAGCCTTTAGTGTGTTTTT
The DNA here is from genome assembly GCF_024679245.1 of Pseudorasbora parva. Lineage (NCBI taxonomy): Eukaryota > Metazoa > Chordata > Actinopteri > Cypriniformes > Gobionidae > Pseudorasbora > Pseudorasbora parva. The sequence continues at coordinate 2,915,537 of NC_090183.1, forward strand.
GCAACCTCCACGTAAAATTTGTTTGTGCGTTTATTGAAAACGATTGGACGAATCAACTTGAATTCCATAACTTTTTGTCAACATGCTCTGAAGATGATCTGTTTCAATTTTCGTGAAAATCGGAGCAACGGCCTAGGAGGAGTTCGAAAAAGTAGGTTTTTCAGAAAATTCAAAATGGCGGGAAAATTTGCATACCGGAAAATGACATCATAGGGTGAAATCGAATCGGCTTGAGCCAAGGAATCCGATGAAAAAAGAATTTTGTTTCTAGCCCTTAGGGGTCAAAAGTTATAAGCATAAATATGAGTGAAACTTTGGACAGGTGGTGGCGCTAGAGGGATTGAGTTAGAGGCACCAAATTTGCTATAGTGACAGCTCAGACTGGCCTCTATGAGTGTGCCAAATTTCACAACTTTTTACCATACGGTTCTATGGGCTGCCAGAGACTCCTATGGCGGAAAAAGAAGAAGAAGAATAATAATAGGAACACTAACGATTTCAATAGGTGCCTCCGCACCTTCGGTGCTTGGCCCCTAATAATAGGAACACTAACGATTTCAATAGGTGCCTCCGCACCTTCGGTGCTTGGCCCCTAAATAGCTGCAAGCAGCCATTATCGGGGCCAAGCGCAAAGAAGAAGACAAGACATGCCAGCATGGCTGGAAGTCTCAAGCCAACTGCAACAATGAGCCATTAAGGACCTATTAAGTTGATTTTAGGCAAAATAGCAGTCAAATTTTAAATACAGTCAATAATAATGGTTTAATGGTTTATCACTTTCGACCAATAGGTGTCACTGTTACGAAACTGATGTGGTTTAGTCAGATTGAGATGACAATGACACATGCAAAGTTTGGTGTCAATATGTCAAAGCATTGCAGAGATACAGCCTCAAGAGTAATTTTTGCATCATGGCTCAACTCTGTTGCAGTGGTATATGAAAACTGTTTTGTCTATCAATCCGAAATCCATAACTATTTGTCAGCATGGTCTGAAGACGATACGGATCAATTTTGGTGAAAATCGGACAAACGGTCTAGGATGAGTTTGAAAAAGTAGGTTTTTAACAAATAACAAGACGGAGGACAGATAGGTTTGCAAAATATGGCACAATTGGTATCCATGTTCTCGGCATGAGCCATTGACTGTATTATGACCAGTTTCATTACAATGGGTTAATTTAATCAAAAGTTATTCGCATTTCTGTACATTTTATTACAACTTTTGACCACAAGGTGGCGCTACCCCGAAACTTTTTGAGTATCTTCAGGACATGGAGCGGAAGACACATACCGAGTTTTGTAACGATACGCTAATGCATTCTTAAATTATAGCATTAGCATTTTAAACCATAATACTGCATTGAAGTCAATGGGAATTTCATGTTTTGTTTTATTATAGCGCCACCAAGAGGCACAATCCCACCAATTTTTTTATGTGTCCTCATAGTGAGCCCATACATATGTGTGTCAAGTTTGGTGAAAATATCTCATTTTGTTTTGGAGTTATAGACATTTATATGAAAAAACACGTAAAAAAGGACTGACACCTGACTTTGATTGGATTTTACTACCCCTTACTATCAATATTTTGAGATTTGGGCATTAGCGTATAGCTATCGACCTATGTTTCCGAACTTCTGAGGCTGGTTTCGTCTCGATCGGACTAGCGGTTTCGAAGATATCAGCAAATGTTTTTTAAGCACTAAATTACAACTCTGCGCAAACCATATGCCGAAACCTGGCAAGTCTGGTATCGTTGGAGTCGGCAAGGATTCAGGAGACCAAAAAACACACTCCCATCAAAATATGTCAACCACACCCAAAGTTATAAGCGTTTGAAAAAAAAAATTCTCCACTAGGTGGCGCTGTTTCGAAACTTCTCAGGCTACTTCAGGGCATCGTGGTGATGACCCATACCAAGTTTCGTAACAATCCGTTCATGCGTTCATAAAATACAGCATTTTTGCACATAATTCAAAATGGCCGACATCCAAAATGGCCGACATGGTAAAATTGGATATCAGTCGACTCGGCATGACGCCCTGAATCTAATGAGACCAATTTTATGATTTTTGGATAAACGGTTCAGAAGTTATAAGCCAAAATATGCATTTTTTGTATCTCCGGACCAGTAGGTGGCGCTGCGCCGAAACGCTGCATGTTGCTTCAGGTCATGCTTGTGATGACATGTACCAAGTTTGGTTTGAATACGATAAAGCGTTGCGGAGATATAGCCTTTAGTGTGTTTTTGCAACCTCCACGTAAAATTTGTTTGTGCGTTTATTGAAAACGATTGGACGAATCAACTTGAATTCCATAACTTTTTGTCAACATGCTCTGAAGATGATCTGTTTCAATTTTCGTGAAAATCGGAGCAACGGCCTAGGAGGAGTTCGAAAAAGTAGGTTTTTCAGAAAATTCAAAATGGCGGGAAAATTTGCATACCGGAAAATGACATCATAGGGTGAAATCGAATCGTCTTGAGCAAAGGAATCCGATGAAAAAAGAATTTTGTTTCTAGCCCTTAGGGGTCAAAAGTTATAAGCATAAATATGAGTGAAACTTTGGACAGGTGGTGGCGCTAGAGGGATTGAGTTAGAGGCACCAAATTTGCTATAGTGACAGCTCAGACTGGCCTCTATGAGTGTGCCAAATTTCACAACTTTTTACCATACGGTTCTATGGGCTGCCAGAGACTCCTATGGCGGAAGAAAAAGAAGAAGAAGAAGAAGAAGAAGCAGAATAATAATAATAGGAACACTAACGATTTCAATAGGTGCCTCCGCACCTTCGGTGCTTGGCCCCTAATAATAGGAACACTAACGATTTCAATAGGTGCCTCCGCACCTTCGGTGCTTGGCCCCTAATAATAAATATAGCTGCAAGCAGCCATTATCGGGGCCAAGCGCAAAGAAGAAGACAAGACATGCCAGCATGGCTGGAAGTCTCAAGCCAACTGCAACAATGAGCCATTAAGGACCTATTAAGTTGATTTTAGGCAAAATAGCAGTCAAATTTTAAATACAGTCAAAAATAGTGGTTTAATGGTTTATCACTTTCGACCAATAGGTGTCACTGTTACGAAACTGATGTGGTTTAGTCAGATTGAGATGACAATGACACATGCAAAGTTTGGTGTCAATATGTCAAAGCATTGCAGAGATACAGCCTCAAGAGTAATTTTTGCATCATGGCTCAACTCTGTTGCAGTGGTATATGAAAACTGTTTTGTCTATCAATCCGAAATCCATAACTATTTGTCAGCATGGTCTGAAGACGATACGGATCAATTTTGGTGAAAATCGGACAAACGGTCTAGGATGAGTTTGAAAAAGTAGATTTTTAACAAATAACAAGATGGAGCACAGATATGTTTGCAAAATATGGCAAAATTGGTATCTATCTTCTCGGCATGAGCCAATGAATGTATTATGACCAGTCTCATTACAATAGGCTAATTTAATCAAAAGTTATTAGCATTTTTGTACATTTTATTACAACTTTTGACCACAAGGTGGCGCTACCCCGAAACTTTTTGAGTATCTTCGGGACATGGAGCGGAAGACACATACCGAGTTTTGTAACGATACGCTAATGCATTCTTAAATTATAGCATTAGCATTTTAAACCGTAATACTGCATTGAAGTCAATGGGAATTTCATGTTTTGTTTTATTATAGCGCCACCAAGAGGCACAATCCCACCAATTTTTTTATGTGTCCTCGTAGTGAGCCCATACATATGTGTGTCAAGTTTGGTGAAAATATCTCATTTTGTTTTGGAGTTATAGACATTTATATGAAAAAACACGTAAAAAAGGACTGACACCTGACTTTGATTGGATTTTACTACCCCTTACTATCAATATTTTGAGATTTGGGCATTAGCGTATAGCTATCGACCTATGTTTCCGAACTTCTGAGGCTGGTTTCGTCTCGATCGGACTAGCGGTTTCGAAGATATCAGCAAATGTTTTTTAAGCACTAAATTACAACTCTGCGCAAACCATATGCCGAAACCTGGCAAGTCTGGTATCGTTGGAGTCGGCAAGGATTCAGGAGACCAAAAAACACACTCCCATCAAAATATGTCAACCACACCCAAAGTTATAAGCGTTTGAAAAAAAAAATTCTCCACTAGGTGGCGCTGTTTCGAAACTTCTCAGGCTACTTCAGGGCATCGTGGTGATGACCCATACCAAGTTTCGTAACAATCCGTTCATGCGTTCATAAAATACAGCATTTTTGCACATAATTCAAAATGGCCGACATCCAAAATGGCCGACATGGTAAAATTGGATATCAGTCGACTCGGCATGACGCCCTGAATCTAATGAGACCAATTTTATGATTTTTGGATAAACGGTTCAGAAGTTATAAGCCAAAATAGGCATTTTTCGTATCTCCGGACAGGTAGGTGGCGCTGCGCCGAAACGCTGCATGTTGCTTCAGGTCATGCTTGTGATGACATGTACCAAGGTTGGTTTGAATACGATAAAGCGTTGCGGAGATATAGCCTTTAGTGTGTTTTTGCAACCTCCACGTAAAATTTGTTTGTGCGTTTATTGAAAACGATTGGACGAATCAACTTGAATTCCATAACTTTTTGTCAACATGCTCTGAAGATGATCTGTTTCAATTTTCGTGAAAATCGGAGCAACGGCCTAGGAGGAGTTCGAAAAAGTAGGTTTTTCAGAAAATTCAAAATGGCGGGAAAATTTGCATACCGGAAAATGACATCATAGGGTGAAATCGAATCGGCTTGAGCCAAGGAATCCGATGAAAAAAGAATTTTGTTTCTAGCCCTTAGGGGTCAAAAGTTATAAGCATAAATATGAGTGAAACTTTGGACAGGTGGTGGCGCTAGAGGGATTGAGTTAGAGGCACCAAATTTGCTATAGTGACAGCTCAGACTGGCCTCTATGAGTGTGCCAAATTTCACAACTTTTTACCATACGGTTCTATGGGCTGCCAGAGACTCCTATGGCGGAAAAAGAAGAAGAAGAATAAATATAGCTGCAAGCAGCCATTATCGGGGCCAAGCGCAAAGAAGAAGACAAGACATGCCAGCATGGCTGGAAGTCTCAAGCCAACTGCAACAATGAGCCATTAAGGACCTATTAAGTTGATTTTAGGCAAAATAGCAGTCAAATTTTAAATACAGTCAATAATAATGGTTTAATGGTTTATCACTTTCGACCAATAGGTGTCACTGTTACGAAACTGATGTGGTTTAGTCAGATTGAGATGACAATGACACATGCAAAGTTTGGTGTCAATATGTCAAAGCATTGCAGAGATACAGCCTCAAGAGTAATTTTTGCATCATGGCTCAACTCTGTTGCAGTGGTATATGAAAACTGTTTTGTCTATCAATCCGAAATCCATAAGTATTTGTCAGCATGGTCTGAAGACGATACGGATCAATTTTGGTGAAAATCGGACAAACGGTCTAGGATGAGTTTGAAAAAGTAGATTTTTAACAAATAACAAGATGGAGCACAGATATGTTTGCAAAATATGGCAAAATTGGTATCTATCTTCTCGGCATGAGCCAATGAATGTATTATGACCAGTCTCATTACAATAGGCTAATTTAATCAAAAGTTATTAGCATTTTTGTACATTTTATTACAACTTTTGACCACAAGGTGGCGCTGCCCCGAAACTTTTTGAATATCTTCGGGACATAGAGCGGAAGACACATACCGAGTTTTGTAATGATACACTAGTGCATTCTTAAATTATAGCATTAGCATTTTAAACCGTAATACTGCATTGAAGTCAATGGGAATTTCATGTTTTGTTTTATTATAGCGCCACCAAGAGGCACAATCCCACCAATTTTTTTATGTGTCCTCGTAGTGAGCCCATACATATGTGTGTCAAGTTTGGTGAAAATATCTCATTTTGTTTTGGAGTTATAGACATTTATATGAAAAAACACGTAAAAAAGGACTGACACCTGACTTTGATTGGATTTTACTACCCCTTACTATCAATATTTTGAGATTTGGGCATTAGCGTATAGCTATCGACCTATGTTTCCGAACTTCTGAGGCTGGTTTCGTCTCGATCGGACTAGCGGTTTCGAAGATATCAGCAAATGTTTTTTAAGCACTAAATTACAACTCTGCGCAAACCATATGCCGAAACCTGGCAAGTCTGGTATCGTTGGAGTCGGCAAGGATTCAGGAGACCAAAAAACACACTCCCATCAAAATATGTCAACCACACCCAAAGTTATAAGCGTTTGAAAAAAAAAATTCTCCACTAGGTGGCGCTGTTTCGAAACTTCTCAGGCTACTTCAGGGCATCGTGGTGATGACCCATACCAAGTTTCATAACAATCTGTTCATGCGTTCATAAAATACAGCATTTTTGCACATAATTCAAAATGGCCGACATCCAAAATGGCCGACATGGTAAAATTGGATATCAGTCGACTCGGCATGACGCCCTGAATCTAATGAGACCAATTTTATGATTTTTGGATAAACGGTTCAGAAGTTATAAGCCAAAATAGGCATTTTTCGTATCTCCGGACAGGTAGGTGGCGCTGCGCCGAAACGCTGCATGTTGCTTCAAGTCATGCTTGTGATGACATGTACCAAGGTTGGTTTGAATACGATAAAGCGTTGCGGAGATATAGCCTTTAGTGTGTTTTTGCAACCTCCACGTAAAATTTGTTTGTGCGTTTATTGAAAACGATTGGACGAATCAACTTGAATTCCATAACTTTTTGTCAACATGCTCTGAAGATGATCTGTTTCAATTTTCGTGAAAATCGGAGCAACGGCCTAGGAGGAGTTCGAAAAAGTAGGTTTTTCAGAAAATTCAAAATGGCGGGAAAATTTGCATACCGGAAAATGACATCATAGGGTGAAATCGAATCGGCTTGAGCCAAGGAATCCGATGAAAAAAGAATTTTGTTTCTAGCCCTTAGGGGTCAAAAGTTATAAGCATAAATATGAGTGAAACTTTGGACAGGTGGTGGCGCTAGAGGGATTGAGTTAGAGGCACCAAATTTGCTATAGTGACAGCTCAGACTGGCCTCTATGAGTGTGCCAAATTTCACAACTTTTTACCATACGGTTCTATGGGCTGCCAGAGACTCCTATGGCGGAAAAAGAAGAAGAAGAATAATAATAGGAACACTAACGATTTCAATAGGTGCCTCCGCACCTTCGGTGCTTGGCCCCTAATAATAGGAACACTAACGATTTCAATAGGTGCCTCCGCACCTTCGGTGCTTGGCCCCTAAATAGCTGCAAGCAGCCATTATCGGGGCCAAGCGCAAAGAAGAAGACAAGACATGCCAGCATGGCTGGAAGTCTCAAGCCAACTGCAACAATGAGCCATTAAGGACCTATTAAGTTGATTTTAGGCAAAATAGCAGTCAAATTTTAAATACAGTCAATAATAATGGTTTAATGGTTTATCACTTTCGACCAATAGGTGTCACTGTTACGAAACTGATGTGGTTTAGTCAGATTGAGATGACAATGACACATGCAAAGTTTGGTGTCAATATGTCAAAGCATTGCAGAGATACAGCCTCAAGAGTAATTTTTGCATCATGGCTCAACTCTGTTGCAGTGGTATATGAAAACTGTTTTGTCTATCAATCCGAAATCCATAACTATTTGTCAGCATGGTCTGAAGACGATACGGATCAATTTTGGTGAAAATCGGACAAACGGTCTAGGATGAGTTTGAAAAAGTAGGTTTTTAACAAATAACAAGACGGAGGACAGATAGGTTTGCAAAATATGGCACAATTGGTATCCATGTTCTCGGCATGAGCCATTGACTGTATTATGACCAGTTTCATTACAATGGGTTAATTTAATCAAAAGTTATTCGCATTTCTGTACATTTTATTACAACTTTTGACCACAAGGTGGCGCTACCCCGAAACTTTTTGAGTATCTTCAGGACATGGAGCGGAAGACACATACCGAGTTTTGTAACGATACGCTAATGCATTCTTAAATTATAGCATTAGCATTTTAAACCATAATACTGCATTGAAGTCAATGGGAATTTCATGTTTTGTTTTATTATAGCGCCACCAAGAGGCACAATCCCACCAATTTTTTTATGTGTCCTCATAGTGAGCCCATACATATGTGTGTCAAGTTTGGTGAAAATATCTCATTTTGTTTTGGAGTTATAGACATTTATATGAAAAAACACGTAAAAAAGGACTGACACCTGACTTTGATTGGATTTTACTACCCCTTACTATCAATATTTTGAGATTTGGGCATTAGCGTATAGCTATCGACCTATGTTTCCGAACTTCTGAGGCTGGTTTCGTCTCGATCGGACTAGCGGTTTCGAAGATATCAGCAAATGTTTTTTAAGCACTAAATTACAACTCTGCGCAAACCATATGCCGAAACCTGGCAAGTCTGGTATCGTTGGAGTCGGCAAGGATTCAGGAGACCAAAAAACACACTCCCATCAAAATATGTCAACCACACCCAAAGTTATAAGCGTTTGAAAAAAAAAATTCTCCACTAGGTGGCGCTGTTTCGAAACTTCTCAGGCTACTTCAGGGCATCGTGGTGATGACCCATACCAAGTTTCGTAACAATCCGTTCATGCGTTCATAAAATACAGCATTTTTGCACATAATTCAAAATGGCCGACATCCAAAATGGCCGACATGGTAAAATTGGATATCAGTCGACTCGGCATGACGCCCTGAATCTAATGAGACCAATTTTATGATTTTTGGATAAACGGTTCAGAAGTTATAAGCCAAAATATGCATTTTTTGTATCTCCGGACCAGTAGGTGGCGCTGCGCCGAAACGCTGCATGTTGCTTCAGGTCATGCTTGTGATGACATGTACCAAGTTTGGTTTGAATACGATAAAGCGTTGCGGAGATATAGCCTTTAGTGTGTTTTTGCAACCTCCACGTAAAATTTGTTTGTGCGTTTATTGAAAACGATTGGACGAATCAACTTGAATTCCATAACTTTTTGTCAACATGCTCTGAAGATGATCTGTTTCAATTTTCGTGAAAATCGGAGCAACGGCCTAGGAGGAGTTCGAAAAAGTAGGTTTTTCAGAAAATTCAAAATGGCGGGAAAATTTGCATACCGGAAAATGACATCATAGGGTGAAATCGAATCGTCTTGAGCAAAGGAATCCGATGAAAAAAGAATTTTGTTTCTAGCCCTTAGGGGTCAAAAGTTATAAGCATAAATATGAGTGAAACTTTGGACAGGTGGTGGCGCTAGAGGGATTGAGTTAGAGGCACCAAATTTGCTATAGTGACAGCTCAGACTGGCCTCTATGAGTGTGCCAAATTTCACAACTTTTTACCATACGGTTCTATGGGCTGCCAGAGACTCCTATGGCGGAAGAAAAAGAAGAAGAAGAAGAAGAAGAAGCAGAATAATAATAATAGGAACACTAACGATTTCAATAGGTGCCTCCGCACCTTCGGTGCTTGGCCCCTAATAATAGGAACACTAACGATTTCAATAGGTGCCTCCGCACCTTCGGTGCTTGGCCCCTAATAATAAATATAGCTGCAAGCAGCCATTATCGGGGCCAAGCGCAAAGAAGAAGACAAGACATGCCAGCATGGCTGGAAGTCTCAAGCCAACTGCAACAATGAGCCATTAAGGACCTATTAAGTTGATTTTAGGCAAAATAGCAGTCAAATTTTAAATACAGTCAAAAATAGTGGTTTAATGGTTTATCACTTTCGACCAATAGGTGTCACTGTTACGAAACTGATGTGGTTTAGTCAGATTGAGATGACAATGACACATGCAAAGTTTGGTGTCAATATGTCAAAGCATTGCAGAGATACAGCCTCAAGAGTAATTTTTGCATCATGGCTCAACTCTGTTGCAGTGGTATATGAAAACTGTTTTGTCTATCAATCCGAAATCCATAACTATTTGTCAGCATGGTCTGAAGACGATACGGATCAATTTTGGTGAAAATCGGACAAACGGTCTAGGATGAGTTTGAAAAAGTAGATTTTTAACAAATAACAAGATGGAGCACAGATATGTTTGCAAAATATGGCAAAATTGGTATCTATCTTCTCGGCATGAGCCAATGAATGTATTATGACCAGTCTCATTACAATAGGCTAATTTAATCAAAAGTTATTAGCATTTTTGTACATTTTATTACAACTTTTGACCACAAGGTGGCGCTGCCCCGAAACTTTTTGAATATGTTCGGGACATAGAGCGGAAGACACATACCGAGTTTTGTAATGATACACTAGTGCATTCTTAAATTATAGCATTAGCATTTTAAACCGTAATACTGCATTGAAGTCAATGGGAATTTCATGTTTTGTTTTATTATAGCGCCACCAAGAGGCACAATCCCACCAATTTTTTTATGTGTCCTCGTAGTGAGCCCATACATATGTGTGTCAAGTTTGGTGAAAATATTTCATTTTGTTTTGGAGTTATAGACATTTATATGAAAAAACACGTAAAAAATGACTGACACCTGACTTTGATTGGATTTTACTACCCCTTACTATCAATATTTTGAGATTTGGGCATTAGCGTATAGCTATCGACCTATGTTTCCGAACTTCTGAGGCTGGTTTCGTCTCGATCGGACTAGCGGTTTCGAAGATATCAGCAAATGTTTTTTAAGCACTAAATTACAACTCTGCGCAAACCATATGCCGAAACCTGGCAAGTCTGGTATCGTTGGAGTCGGCAAGGATTCAGGAGACCAAAAAACACACTCCCATCAAAATATGTCAACCACACCCAAAGTTATAAGCGTTTGAAAAAAAAAATTCTCCACTAGGTGGCGCTGTTTCGAAACTTCTCAGGCTACTTCAGGGCATCGTGGTGATGACCCATACCAAGTTTCATAACAATCTGTTCATGCGTTCATAAAATACAGCATTTTTGCACATAATTCAAAATGGCCGACATCCAAAATGGCCGACATGGTAAAATTGGATATCAGTCGACTCGGCATGACGCCCTGAATCTAATGAGACCAATTTTATGATTTTTGGATAAACGGTTCAGAAGTTATAAGCCAAAATAGGCATTTTTCGTATCTCCGGACAGGTAGGTGGCGCTGCGCCGAAACGCTGCATGTTGCTTCAAGTCATGCTTGTGATGACATGTACCAAGGTTGGTTTGAATACGATAAAGCGTTGCGGAGATATAGCCTTTAGTGTGTTTTTGCAACCTCCACGTAAAATTTGTTTGTGTGTTTATTGAAAACGATTGGACGAATCAACTTGAATTCCATAACTTTTTGTCAACATGCTCTGAAGATGATCTGTTTCAATTTTCGTGAAAATCGGAGCAACGGCCTAGGAGGAGTTTGAAAAAGTAGGTTTTTCAGAAAATTCAAAATGGCGGGAAAATTTGCATACCGGAAAATGACATCATAGGGTGAAATCGAATCGGCTTGAGCCAAGGAATCCGATGAAAAAAGAATTTTGTTTCTAGCCCTTAGGGGTCAAAAGTTATAAGCATAAATATGAGTGAAACTTTGGACAGGTGGTGGCGCTAGAGGGATTGAGTTAGAGGCACCAAATTTGCTATAGTGACAGCTCAGACTGGCCTCTATGAGTGTGCCAAATTTCACAACTTTTTACCATACGGTTCTATGGGCTGCCAGAGACTCCTATGGCGGAAAAAGAAGAAGCAGAATAATAATAGGAACACTAACGATTTCAATAGGTGCCTCCGCACCTTCGGTGCTTGGCCCCTAAATATAGCTGCAAGCAGCCATTATCGGGGCCAAGCGCAAAGAAGAAGACAAGACATGCCAGCATGGCTGGAAGTCTCAAGCCAACTGCAACAATGAGCCATTAAGGACCTATTAAGTTGATTTTAGGCAAAATAGCAGTCAAATTTTAAATACAGTCAATAATAATGGTTTAATGGTTTATCACTTTCGACCAATAGGTGTCACTGTTACGAAACTGATGTGGTTTAGTCAGATTGAGATGACAATGACACATGCAAAGTTTGGTGTCAATATGTCAAAGCATTGCAGAGATACAGCCTCAAGAGTAATTTTTGCATCATGGCTCAACTCTGTTGCAGTGGTATATGAAAACTGTTTTGTCTATCAATCCGAAATCCATAACTATTTGTCAGCATGGTCTGAAGACGATACGGATCAATTTTGGTGAAAATCGGACAAACGGTCTAGGATGAGTTTGAAAAAGTAGGTTTTTAACAAATAACAAGACGGAGGACAGATAGGTTTGCAAAATATGGCACAATTGGTATCCATGTTCTCGGCATGAGCCATTGACTGTATTATGACCAGTTTCATTACAATGGGTTAATTTAATCAAAAGTTATTCGCATTTCTGTACATTTTATTACAACTTTTGACCACAAGGTGGCGCTACCCCGAAACTTTTTGAGTATCTTCAGGACATGGAGCGGAAGACACATACCGAGTTTTGTAACGATACGCTAATGCATTCTTAAATTATAGCATTAGCATTTTAAACCATAATACTGCATTGAAGTCAATGGGAATTTCATGTTTTGTTTTATTATAGCGCCACCAAGAGGCACAATCCCACCAATTTTTTTATGTGTCCTCATAGTGAGCCCATACATATGTGTGTCAAGTTTGGTGAAAATATCTCATTTTGTTTTGGAGTTATAGACATTTATATGAAAAAACACGTAAAAAAGGACTGACACCTGACTTTGATTGGATTTTACTACCCCTTACTATCAATATTTTGAGATTTGGGCATTAGCGTATAGCTATCGACCTATGTTTCCGAACTTCTGAGGCTGGTTTCGTCTCGATCGGACTAGCGGTTTCGAAGATATCAGCAAATGTTTTTTAAGCACTAAATTACAACTCTGCGCAAACCATATGCCGAAACCTGGCAAGTCTGGTATCGTTGGAGTCGGCAAGGATTCAGGAGACCAAAAAACACACTCCCATCAAAATATGTCAACCACACCCAAAGTTATAAGCGTTTGAAAAAAAAATTCTCCGCTAGGTGGCGCTGTTTCGAAACTTCTCAGGCTACTTCAGGGCATCGTGGTGATGACCCATACCAAGTTTCATAACAATCTGTTCATGCGTTCATAAAATAGAGCATTTTTGCACATAATTCAAAATGGCCGACATCCAAAATGGCCGACATGGTAAAATTGGATATCAGTCGACTCGGCATGACGCCCTGAATCTAATGAGACCAATTTTATGATTTTTGGATAAACGGTTCAGAAGTTATAAGCCAAAATAGGCATTTTTCGTATCTCCGGACAGGTAGGTGGCGCTGCGCCGAAACGCTGCATGTTGCTTCAAGTCATGCTTGTGATGACATGTACCAAGGTTGGTTTGAATACGATAAAGCGTTGCGGAGATATAGCCTTTAGTGTGTTTTTGCAACCTCCACGTAAAATTTGTTTGTGCGTTTATTGAAAACGATTGGACGAATCAACTTGAATTCCATAACTTTTTGTCAACATGCTCTGAAGATGATCTGTTTCAATTTTCGTGAAAATCGGAGCAACGGCCTAGGAGGAGTTCGAAAAAGTAGGTTTTTCAGAAAATTCAAAATGGCGGGAAAATTTGCATACCGGAAAATGACATCATAGGGTGAAATCGAATCGGCTTGAGCCAAGGAATCCGATGAAAAAAGAATTTTGTTTCTAGCCCTTAGGGGTCAAAAGTTATAAGCATAAATATGAGTGAAACTTTGGACAGGTGGTGGCGCTAGAGGGATTGAGTTAGAGGCACCAAATTTGCTATAGTGACAGCTCAGACTGGCCTCTATGAGTGTGCCAAATTTCACAACTTTTTACCATACGGTTCTATGGGCTGCCAGAGACTCCTATGGCGGAAGAAGAAAAAGAAGAAGAAGAAGAAGAAGAAGAAGCAGAATAATAATAATATAGCTGCAAGCAGCCATTATCGGGGCCAAGCGCAAAGAAGAAGACAAGACATGCCAGCATGGCTGGAAGTCTCAAGCCAACTGCAACAATGAGCCATTAAGGACCTATTAAGTTGATTTTAGGCAAAATAGCAGTCAAATTTTAAATACAGTCAATAATAATGGTTTAATGGTTTATCACTTTCGACCAATAGGTGTCACTGTTACGAAACTGATGTGGTTTAGTCAGATTGAGATGACAATGACACATGCAAAGTTTGGTGTCAATATGTCAAAGCATTGCAGAGATACAGCCTCAAGAGTAATTTTTGCATCATGGCTCAACTCTGTTGCAGTGGTATATGAAAACTGTTTTGTCTATCAATCCGAAATCCATAACTATTTGTCAGCATGGTCTGAAGACGATACGGATCAATTTTGGTGAAAATCGGACAAACGGTCTAGGATGAGTTTGAAAAAGTAGATTTTTAACAAATAACAAGATGGAGCACAGATATGTTTGCAAAATATGGCAAAATTGGTATCTATCTTCTCGGCATGAGCCAATGAATGTATTATGACCAGTCTCATTACAATAGGCTAATTTAATCAAAAGTTATTAGCATTTTTGTACATTTTATTACAACTTTTGACCACAAGGTGGCGCTGCCCCGAAACTTTTTGAATATGTTCGGGACATAGAGCGGAAGACACATACCGAGTTTTGTAATGATACACTAGTGCATTCTTAAATTATAGCATTAGCATTTTAAACCGTAATACTGCATTGAAGTCAATGGGAATTTCATGTTTTGTTTTATTATAGCGCCACCAAGAGGCACAATCCCACCAATTTTTTTATGTGTCCTCGTAGTGAGCCCATACATATGTGTGTCAAGTTTGGTGAAAATATTTCATTTTGTTTTGGAGTTATAGACATTTATATGAAAAAACACGTAAAAAATGACTGACACCTGACTTTGATTGGATTTTACTACCCCTTACTATCAATATTTTGAGATTTGGGCATTAGCGTATAGCTATCGACCTATGTTTCCGAACTTCTGAGGCTGGTTTCGTCTCGATCGGACTAGCGGTTTCGAAGATATCAGCAAATGTTTTTTAAGCACTAAATTACAACTCTGCGCAAACCATATGCCGAAACCTGGCAAGTCTGGTATCGTTGGAGTCGGCAAGGATTCAGGAGACCAAAAAACACACTCCCATCAAAATATGTCAACCACACCCAAAGTTATAAGCGTTTGAAAAAAAAAATTCTCCACTAGGTGGCGCTGTTTCGAAACTTCTCAGGCTACTTCAGGGCATCGTGGTGATGACCCATACCAAGTTTCATAACAATCTGTTCATGCGTTCATAAAATACAGCATTTTTGCACATAATTCAAAATGGCCGACATCCAAAATGGCCGACATGGTAAAATTGGATATCAGTCGACTCGGCATGACGCCCTGAATCTAATGAGACCAATTTTATGATTTTTGGATAAACGGTTCAGAAGTTATAAGCCAAAATAGGCATTTTTCGTATCTCCGGACAGGTAGGTGGCGCTGCGCCGAAACGCTGCATGTTGCTTCAAGTCATGCTTGTGATGACATGTACCAAGGTTGGTTTGAATACGATAAAGCGTTGCGGAGATATAGCCTTTAGTGTGTTTTTGCAACCTCCACGTAAAATTTGTTTGTGCGTTTATTGAAAACGATTGGACGAATCAACTTGAATTCCATAACTTTTTGTCAACATGCTCTGAAGATGATCTGTTTCAATTTTCGTGAAAATCGGAGCAACGGCCTAGGAGGAGTTCGAAAAAGTAGGTTTTTCAGAAAATTCAAAATGGCGGGAAAATTTGCATACCGGAAAATGACATCATAGGGTGAAATCGAATCGGCTTGAGCCAAGGAATCCGATGAAAAAAGAATTTTGTTTCTAGCCCTTAGGGGTCAAAAGTTATAAGCATAAATATGAGTGGAACTTTGGACAGGTGGTGGCGCTAGAGGGATTGAGTTAGAGGCACCAAATTTGCGATAGTGACAGCTCAGACTGGCCTCTATGAGTGTGCCAAATTTCACAACTTTTTACCATACGGTTCTATGGGCTGCCAGAGACTCCTATGGCGGAAGAAAAAGAAGAAGAAGAAGAAGCAGAATAATAAATATAGCTGCAAGCAGCCATTATCGGGGCCAAGCGCAAAGAAGAAGACAAGACATGCCAGCACGGCTGGAAGTCTCAAGCCAACTGCAACAATGAGCCATTAAGGACCTATTAAGTTGATTTTAGGCAAAATAGCAGTCAAATTTTAAATACAGTCAATAATAATGGTTTAATGGTTTATCACTTTCGACCAATAGGTGTCACTGTTACGAAACTGATGTGGTTTAGTCAGATTGAGATGACAATGACACATGCAAAGTTTGGTGTCAATATGTCAAAGCATTGCAGAGATACAGCCTCAAGAGTAATTTTTGCATCATGGCTCAACTCTGTTGCAGTGGTATATGAAAACTGTTTTGTCTATCAATCCGAAATCCATAAGTATTTGTCAGCATGGTCTGAAGACGATACGGATCAATTTTGGTGAAAATCGGACAAACGGTCTAGGATGAGTTTGAAAAAGTAGATTTTTAACAAATAACAAGATGGAGCACAGATATGTTTGCAAAATATGGCAAAATTGGTATCTATCTTCTCGGCATGAGCCAATGAATGTATTATGACCAGTCTCATTACAATAGGCTAATTTAATCAAAAGTTATTAGCATTTTTGTACATTTTATTACAACTTTTGACCACAAGGTGGCGCTGCCCCGAAACTTTTTGAATATCTTCGGGACATAGAGCGGAAGACACATACCGAGTTTTGTAATGATACACTAGTGCATTCTTAAATTATAGCATTAGCATTTTAAACCGTAATACTGCATTGAAGTCAATGGGAATTTCATGTTTTGTTTTATTATAGCGCCACCAAGAGGCACAATCCCACCAATTTTTTTATGTGTCCTCGTAGTGAGCCCATACATATGTGTGTCAAGTTTGGTGAAAATATTTCATTTTGTTTTGGAGTTATAGACATTTATATGAAAAAACACGTAAAAAATGACTGACACCTGACTTTGATTGGATTTTACTACCCCTTACTATCAATATTTTGAGATTTGGGCATTAGCGTATAGCTATCGACCTATGTTTCCGAACTTCTGAGGCTGGTTTCGTCTCGATCGGACTAGCGGTTTCGAAGATATCAGCAAATGTTTTTTAAGCACTAAATTACAACTCTGCGCAAACCATATGCCGAAACCTGGCAAGTCTGGTATCGTTGGAGTCGGCAAGGATTCAGGAGACCAAAAAACACACTCCCATCAAAATATGTCAACCACACCCAAAGTTATAAGCGTTTGAAAAAAAAAATTCTCCACTAGGTGGCGCTGTTTCGAAACTTCTCAGGCTACTTCAGGGCATCGTGGTGATGACCCATACCAAGTTTCATAACAATCTGTTCATGCGTTCATAAAATACAGCATTTTTGCACATAATTCAAAATGGCCGACATCCAAAATGGCCGACATGGTAAAATTGGATATCAGTCGACTCGGCATGACGCCCTGAATCTAATGAGACCAATTTTATGATTTTTGGATAAACGGTTCAGAAGTTATAAGCCAAAATAGGCATTTTTCGTATCTCCGGACAGGTAGGTGGCGCTGCGCCGAAACGCTGCATGTTGCTTCAAGTCATGCTTGTGATGACATGTACCAAGGTTGGTTTGAATACGATAAAGCGTTGCGGAGATATAGCCTTTAGTGTGTTTTTGCAACCTCCACGTAAAATTTGTTTGTGCGTTTATTGAAAACGATTGGACGAATCAACTTGAATTCCATAACTTTTTGTCAACATGCTCTGAAGATGATCTGTTTCAATTTTCGTGAAAATCGGAGCAACGGCCTAGGAGGAGTTCGAAAAAGTAGGTTTTTCAGAAAATTCAAAATGGCGGGAAAATTTGCATACCGGAAAATGACATCATAGGGTGAAATCGAATCGGCTTGAGCCAAGGAATCCGATGAAAAAAGAATTTTGTTTCTAGCCCTTAGGGGTCAAAAGTTATAAGCATAAATATGAGTGAAACTTTGGACAGGTGGTGGCGCTAGAGGGATTGAGTTAGAGGCACCAAATTTGCTATAGTGACAGCTCAGACTGGCCTCTATGAGTGTGCCAAATTTCACAACTTTTTACCATACGGTTCTATGGGCTGCCAGAGACTCCTATGGCGGAAGAAGAAGAAGAAGAAGAAGAAGAAGCAGAATAATAATAATAGGAACACTAACGATTTCAATAGGTGCCTCCGCACCTTCGGTGCTTGGCCCCTAAATAGGAACACTAACGATTTCAATAGGTGCCTCCGCACCTTCGGTGCTTGGCCCCTAATAATAGGAACACTAACAATTTCAATAGGTGCCTCCGCACCTTCGGTGCTTGGCCCCTAAATATAGCTGCAAGCAGCCATTATCGGGGCCAAGCGCAAAGAAGAAGACAAGACATGCCAGCATGGCTGGAAGTCTCAAGCCAACTGCAACAATGAGCCATTAAGGACCTATTAAGTTGATTTTAGGCAAAATAGCAGTCAAATTTTAAATACAGTCAATAATAATGGTTTAATGGTTTATCACTTTCGACCAATAGGTGTCACTGTTACGAAACTGATGTGGTTTAGTCAGATTGAGATGACAATGACACATGCAAAGTTTGGTGTCAATATGTCAAAGCATTGCAGAGATACAGCCTCAAGAGTAATTTTTGCATCATGGCTCAACTCTGTTGCAGTGGTATATGAAAACTGTTTTGTCTATCAATCCGAAATCCATAACTATTTGTCAGCATGGTCTGAAGACGATACGGATCAATTTTGGTGAAAATCGGACAAACGGTCTAGGATGAGTTTGAAAAAGTAGGTTTTTAACAAATAACAAGACGGAGGACAGATAGGTTTGCAAAATATGGCAAAATTGGTATCCATGTTCTCGGCATGAGCCATTGACTGTATTATGACCAGTTTCATTACAATGGGTTAATTTAATCAAAAGTTATTCGCATTTCTGTACATTTTATTACAACTTTTGACCACAAGGTGGCGCTACCCCGAAACTTTTTGAGTATCTTCAGGACATGGAGCGGAAGACACATACCGAGTTTTGTAACGATACGCTAATGCATTCTTAAATTATAGCATTAGCATTTTAAACCATAATACTGCATTGAAGTCAATGGGAATTTCATGTTTTGTTTTATTATAGCGCCACCAAGAGGCACAATCCCACCAATTTTTTTATGTGTCCTCATAGTGAGCCCATACATATGTGTGTCAAGTTTGGTGAAAATATCTCATTTTGTTTTGGAGTTATAGACATGTATATGAAAAAACACGTAAAAAAGGACTGACACCTGACTTTGATTGGATTTTACTACCCCTTACTATCAATATTTTGAGATTTGGGCATTAGCGTATAGCTATCGACCTATGTTTCCGAACTTCTGAGGCTGGTTTCGTCTCGATCGGACTAGCGGTTTCGAAGATATCAGCAAATGTTTTTTAAGCACTAAATTACAACTCTGCGCAAACCATATGCCGAAACCTGGCAAGTCTGGTATCGTTGGAGTCGGCAAGGATTCAGGAGACCAAAAAACACACTCCCATCAAAATATGTCAACCACACCCAAAGTTATAAGCGTTTGAAAAAAAAAATTCTCCACTAGGTGGCGCTGTTTCGAAACTTCTCAGGCTACTTCAGGGCATCGTGGTGATGACCCATACCAAGTTTCGTAACAATCCGTTCATGCGTTCATAAAATACAGCATTTTTGCACATAATTCAAAATGGCCGACATCCAAAATGGCCGACATGGTAAAATTGGATATCAGTCGACTCGGCATGACGCCCTGAATCTAATGAGACCAATTTTATGATTTTTGGATAAACGGTTCAGAAGTTATAAGCCAAAATATGCATTTTTCGTATCTCCGGACCAGTAGGTGGCGCTGCGCCGAAACGCTGCATGTTGCTTCAGGTCATGCTTGTGATGACATGTACCAAGTTTGGTTTGAATACGATAAAGCGTTGCGGAGATATAGCCTTTAGTGTGTTTTTGCAACCTCCACGTAAAATTTGTTTGTGCGTTTATTGAAAACGATTGGACGAATCAACTTGAATTCCATAACTTTTTGTCAACATGCTCTGAAGATGATCTGTTTCAATTTTCGTGAAAATCGGAGCAACGGCCTAGGAGGAGTTCGAAAAAGTAGGTTTTTCAGAAAATTCAAAATGGCGGGAAAATTTGCATACCGGAAAATGACATCATAGGGTGAAATCGAATCGTCTTGAGCAAAGGAATCCGATGAAAAAAGAATTTTGTTTCTAGCCCTTAGGGGTCAAAAGTTATAAGCATAAATATGAGTGAAACTTTGGACAGGTGGTGGCGCTAGAGGGATTGAGTTAGAGGCACCAAATTTGCTATAGTGACAGCTCAGACTGGCCTCTATGAGTGTGCCAAATTTCACAACTTTTTACCATACGGTTCTATGGGCTGCCAGAGACTCCTATGGCGGAAGAAAAAGAAGAAGAAGAAGAAGAAGAAGCAGAATAATAAATATAGCTGCAAGCAGCCATTATCGGGGCCAAGCGCAAAGAAGAAGACAAGACATGCCAGCATGGCTGGAAGTCTCAAGCCAACTGCAACAATGAGCCATTAAGGACCTATTAAGTTGATTTTAGGCAAAATAGCAGTCAAATTTTAAATACAGTCAATAATAATGGTTTAATGGTTTATCACTTTCGACCAATAGGTGTCACTGTTACGAAACTGATGTGGTTTAGTCAGATTGAGATGACAATGACACATGCAAAGTTTGGTGTCAATATGTCAAAGCATTGCAGAGATACAGCCTCAAGAGTAATTTTTGCATCATGGCTCAACTCTGTTGCAGTGGTATATGAAAACTGTTTTGTCTATCAATCCGAAATCCATAAGTATTTGTCAGCATGGTCTGAAGACGATACGGATCAATTTTGGTGAAAATCGGACAAACGGTCTAGGATGAGTTTGAAAAAGTAGATTTTTAACAAATAACAAGATGGAGCACAGATATGTTTGCAAAATATGGCAAAATTGGTATCTATCTTCTCGGCATGAGCCAATGAATGTATTATGACCAGTCTCATTACAATAGGCTAATTTAATCAAAAGTTATTAGCATTTTTGTACATTTTATTACAACTTTTGACCACAAGGTGGCGCTGCCCCGAAACTTTTTGAATATCTTCGGGACATAGAGCGGAAGACACATACCGAGTTTTGTAACGATACACTAGTGCATTCTTAAATTGTAGCATTAGCATTTTAAACCGTAATACTGCATTGAAGTCAATGGGAATTTCATGTTTTGTTTTATTATAGCGCCACCAAGAGGCACAATCCCACCAATTTTTTTATGTGTCCTCGTAGTGAGCCCATACATATGTGTGTCAAGTTTGGTGAAAATATTTCATTTTGTTTTGGAGTTATAGACATTTATATGAAAAAACACGTAAAAAATGACTGACACCTGACTTTGATTGGATTTTACTACCCCTTACTATCAATATTTTGAGATTTGGGCATTAGCGTATAGCTATCGACCTATGTTTCCGAACTTCTGAGGCTGGTTTCGTCTCGATCGGACTAGCGGTTTCGAAGATATCAGCAAATGTTTTTTAAGCACTAAATTACAACTCTGCGCAAACCATATGCCGAAACCTGGCAAGTCTGGTATCGTTGGAGTCGGCAAGGATTCAGGAGACCAAAAAACACACTCCCATCAAAATATGTCAACCACACCCAAAGTTATAAGCGTTTGAAAAAAAAAATTCTCCACTAGGTGGCGCTGTTTCGAAACTTCTCAGGCTACTTCAGGGCATCGTGGTGATGACCCATACCAAGTTTCATAACAATCTGTTCATGCGTTCATAAAATACAGCATTTTTGCACATAATTCAAAATGGCCGACATCCAAAATGGCCGACATGGTAAAATTGGATATCAGTCGACTCGGCATGACGCCCTGAATCTAATGAGACCAATTTTATGATTTTTGGATAAACGGTTCAGAAGTTATAAGCCAAAATAGGCATTTTTCGTATCTCCGGACAGGTAGGTGGCGCTGCGCCGAAACGCTGCATGTTGCTTCAAGTCATGCTTGTGATGACATGTACCAAGGTTGGTTTGAATACGATAAAGCGTTGCGGAGATATAGCCTTTAGTGTGTTTTTGCAACCTCCACGTAAAATTTGTTTGTGCGTTTATTGAAAACGATTGGACGAATCAACTTGAATTCCATAACTTTTTGTCAACATGCTCTGAAGATGATCTGTTTCAATTTTCGTGAAAATCGGAGCAACGGCCTAGGAGGAGTTCGAAAAAGTAGGTTTTTCAGAAAATTCAAAATGGCGGGAAAATTTGCATACCGGAAAATGACATCATAGGGTGAAATCGAATCGGCTTGAGCCAAGGAATCCGATGAAAAAAGAATTTTGTTTCTAGCCCTTAGGGGTCAAAAGTTATAAGCATAAATATGAGTGAAACTTTGGACAGGTGGTGGCGCTAGAGGGATTGAGTTAGAGGCACCAAATTTGCTATAGTGACAGCTCAGACTGGCCTCTATGAGTGTGCCAAATTTCACAACTTTTTACCATACGGTTCTATGGGCTGCCAGAGACTCCTATGGCGGAAAAAGAAGAAGAATAACAAGCAGCCATTATCGGGGCCAAGCGCAAAGAAGAAGACAAGACATGCCAGCATGGCTGGAAGTCTCAAGCCAACTGCAACAATGAGCCATTAAGGACCTATTAAGTTGATTTTAGGCAAAATAGCAGTCAAATTTTAAATACAGTCAATAAATATAGCTGCAAGCAGCCATTATCGGGGCCAAGCGCAAAGAAGAAGACAAGACATGCCAGCATGGCTGGAAGTCTCAAGCCAACTGCAACAATGAGCCATTAAGGACCTATTAAGTTGATTTTAGGCAAAATAGCAGTCAAATTTTAAATACAGTCAATAATAATGGTTTAATGGTTTATCACTTTCGACCAATAGGTGTCACTGTTACGAAACTGATGTGGTTTAGTCAGATTGAGATGACAATGACACATGCAAAGTTTGGTGTCAATATGTCAAAGCATTGCAGAGATACAGCCTCAAGAGTAATTTTTGCATCATGGCTCAACTCTGTTGCAGTGGTATATGAAAACTGTTTTGTCTATCAATCCGAAATCCATAACTATTTGTCAGCATGGTCTGAAGACGATACGGATCAATTTTGGTGAAAATCGGACAAACGGTCTAGGATGAGTTTGAAAAAGTAGGTTTTTAACAAATAACAAGACGGAGGACAGATAGGTTTGCAAAATATGGCACAATTGGTATCCATGTTCTCGGCATGAGCCATTGACTGTATTATGACCAGTTTCATTACAATGGGTTAATTTAATCAAAAGTTATTCGCATTTCTGTACATTTTATTACAACTTTTGACCACAAGGTGGCGCTACCCCGAAAGTTTTTGAGTATCTTCAGGACATGGAGCGGAAGACACATACCGAGTTTTGTAACGATACGCTAATGCATTCTTAAATTATAGCATTAGCATTTTAAACCATAATACTGCATTGAAGTCAATGGGAATTTCATGTTTTGTTTTATTATAGCGCCACCAAGAGGCACAATCCCACCAATTTTTTTATGTGTCCTCATAGTGAGGCCATACATATGTGTGTCAAGTTTGGTGAAAATATCTCATTTTGTTTTGGAGTTATAGACATTTATATGAAAAAACACGTAAAAAAGGACTGACACCTGACTTTGATTGGATTTTACTACCCCTTACTATCAATATTTTGAGATTTGGGCATTAGCGTATAGCTATCGACCTATGTTTCCGAACTTCTGAGGCTGGTTTCGTCTCGATCGGACTAGCGGTTTCGAAGATATCAGCAAATGTTTTTTAAGCACTAAATTACAACTCTGCGCAAACCATATGCCGAAACCTGGCAAGTCTGGTATCGTTGGAGTCGGCAAGGATTCAGGAGACCAAAAAACACACTCCCATCAAAATATGTCAACCACACCCAAAGTTATAAGCGTTTGAAAAAAAAAATTCTCCACTAGGTGGCGCTGTTTCGAAACTTCTCAGGCTACTTCAGGGCATCGTGGTGATGACCCATACCAAGTTTCATAACAATCTGTTCATGCGTTCATAAAATACAGCATTTTTGCACATAATTCAAAATGGCCGACATCCAAAATGGCCGACATGGTAAAATTGGATATCAGTCGACTCGGCATGACGCCCTGAATCTAATGAGACCAATTTTATGATTTTTGGATAAACGGTTCAGAAGTTATAAGCCAAAATAGGCATTTTTCGTATCTCCGGACAGGTAGGTGGCGCTGCGCCGAAACGCTGCATGTTGCTTCAAGTCATGCTTGTGATGACATGTACCAAGGTTGGTTTGAATACGATAAAGCGTTGCGGAGATATAGCCTTTAGTGTGTTTTTGCAACCTCCACGTAAAATTTGTTTGTGCGTTTATTGAAAACGATTGGACGAATCAACTTGAATTCCATAACTTTTTGTCAACATGCTCTGAAAATGATCTGTTTCAATTTTCGTGAAAATCGGAGCAACGGCCTAGGAGGAGTTCGAAAAAGTAGGTTTTTCAGAAAATTCAAAATGGCGGGAAAATTTGCATACCGGAAAATGACATCATAGGGTGAAATCGAATCGGCTTGAGCCAAGGAATCCGATGAAAAAAGAATTTTGTTTCTAGCCCTTAGGGGTCAAAAGTTATAAGCATAAATATGAGTGAAACTTTGGACAGGTGGTGGCGCTAGAGGGATTGAGTTAGAGGCACCAAATTTGCTATAGTGACAGCTCAGACTGGCCTCTATGAGTGTGCCAAATTTCACAACTTTTTACCATACGGTTCTATGGGCTGCCAGAGACTCCTATGGCGGAAAAAGAAGAAGAAGAATAATAATAGGAACACTAACGATTTCAATAGGTGCCTCCGCACCTTCGGTGCTTGGCCCCTAATAATAGGAACACTAACGATTTCAATAGGTGCCTCCGCACCTTCGGTGCTTGGCCCCTAAATATAGCTGCAAGCAGCCATTATCGGGGCCAAGCGCAAAGAAGAAGACAAGACATGCCAGCATGGCTGGAAGTCTCAAGCCAACTGCAACAATGAGCCATTAAGGACCTATTAAGTTGATTTTAGGCAAAATAGCAGTCAAATTTTAAATACAGTCAATAATAATGGTTTAATGGTTTATCACTTTCGACCAATAGGTGTCACTGTTACGAAACTGATGTGGTTTAGTCAGATTGAGATGACAATGACACATGCAAAGTTTGGTGTCAATATGTCAAAGCATTGCAGAGATACAGCCTCAAGAGTAATTTTTGCATCATGGCTCAACTCTGTTGCAGTGGTATATGAAAACTGTTTTGTCTATCAATCCGAAATCCATAACTATTTGTCAGCATGGTCTGAAGACGATACGGATCAATTTTGGTGAAAATCGGACAAACGGTCTAGGATGAGTTTGAAAAAGTAGATTTTTAACAAATAACAAGATGGAGCACAGATATGTTTGCAAAATATGGCAAAATTGGTATCTATCTTCTCGGCATGAGCCAATGAATGTATTATGACCAGTCTCATTACAATAGGCTAATTTAATCAAAAGTTATTAGCATTTTTGTACATTTTATTACAACTTTTGACCACAAGGTGGCGCTGCCCCGAAACTTTTTGAATATCTTCGGGACATAGAGCGGAAGACACATACCGAGTTTTGTAACGATACACTAGTGCATTCTTAAATTATAGCATTAGCATTTTAAACCGTAATACTGCATTGAAGTCAATGGGAATTTCATGTTTTGTTTTATTATAGCGCCACCAAGAGGCACAATCCCACCAATTTTTTTATGTGTCCTCGTAGTGAGCCCATACATATGTGTGTCAAGTTTGGTGAAAATATTTCATTTTGTTTTGGAGTTATAGACATTTATATGAAAAAACACGTAAAAAATGACTGACACCTGACTTTGATTGGATTTTACTACCCCTTACTATCAATATTTTGAGATTTGGGCATTAGCGTATAGCTATCGACCTATGTTTCCGAACTTCTGAGGCTGGTTTCGTCTCGATCGGACTAGCGGTTTCGAAGATATCAGCAAATGTTTTTTAAGCACTAAATTACAACTCTGCGCAAACCATATGCCGAAACCTGGCAAGTCTGGTATCGTTGGAGTCGGCAAGGATTCAGGAGACCAAAAAACACACTCCCATCAAAATATGTCAACCACACCCAAAGTTATAAGCGTTTGAAAAAAAAAATTCTCCACTAGGTGGCGCTGTTTCGAAACTTCTCAGGCTACTTCAGGGCATCGTGGTGATGACCCATACCAAGTTTCATAACAATCTGTTCATGCGTTCATAAAATACAGCATTTTTGCACATAATTCAAAATGGCCGACATCCAAAATGGCCGACATGGTAAAATTGGATATCAGTCGACTCGGCATGACGCCCTGAATCTAATGAGACCAATTTTATGATTTTTGGATAAACGGTTCAGAAGTTATAAGCCAAAATAGGCATTTTTCGTATCTCCGGACAGGTAGGTGGCGCTGCGCCGAAACGCTGCATGTTGCTTCAAGTCATGCTTGTGATGACATGTACCAAGGTTGGTTTGAATACGATAAAGCGTTGCGGAGATATAGCCTTTAGTGTGTTTTTGCAACCTCCACGTAAAATTTGTTTGTGCGTTTATTGAAAACGATTGGACGAATCAACTTGAATTCCATAACTTTTTGTCAACATGCTCTGAAGATGATCTGTTTCAATTTTCGTGAAAATCGGAGCAACGGCCTAGGAGGAGTTCGAAAAAGTAGGTTTTTCAGAAAATTCAAAATGGCGGGAAAATTTGCATACCGGAAAATGACATCATAGGGTGAAATCGAATCGGCTTGAGCCAAGGAATCCGATGAAAAAAGAATTTTGTTTCTAGCCCTTAGGGGTCAAAAGTTATAAGCATAAATATGAGTGAAACTTTGGACAGGTGGTGGCGCTAGAGGGATTGAGTTAGAGGCACCAAATTTGCTATAGTGACAGCTCAGACTGGCCTCTATGAGTGTGCCAAATTTCACAACTTTTTACCATACGGTTCTATGGGCTGCCAGAGACTCCTATGGCGGAAGAAGAAGAAGAAGAAGAAGAAGAAGAAGAAGAAGAAGAAGAAGAAGAAGAAGCAGAATAATAATAATAGGAACACTAACGATTTCAATAGGTGCCTCCGCACCTTCGGTGCTTGGCCCCTAATAATAATAATAGGAACACTAACGATTTCAATAGGTGCCTCCGCACCTTCGGTGCTTGGCCCCTAATAATAGGAACACTAACGATTTCAATAGGTGCCTCCGCACCTTCGGTGCTTGGCCCCTAACAAGACATGCCAGCATGGCTGGAAGTCTCAAGCCAACTGCAACAATGAGCCATTAAGGACCTATTAAGTTGATTTTAGGCAAAATAGCAGTCAAATTTTAAATACAGTCAATAATAATGGTTTAATGGTTTATCACTTTCGACCAATAGGTGTCACTGTTACGAAACTGATGTGGTTTAGTCAGATTGAGATGACAATGACACATGCAAAGTTTGGTGTCAATATGTCAAAGCATTGCAGAGATACAGCCTCAAGAGTAATTTTTGCATCATGGCTCAACTCTGTTGCAGTGGTATATGAAAACTGTTTTGTCTATCAATCCGAAATCCATAACTATTTGTCAGCATGGTCTGAAGACGATACGGATCAATTTTGGTGAAAATCGGACAAACGGTCTAGGATGAGTTTGAAAAAGTAGGTTTTTAACAAATAACAAGACGGAGGACAGATAGGTTTGCAAAATATGGCACAATTGGTATCCATGTTCTCGGCATGAGCCAATGACTGTATTATGACCAGTTTCATTACAATGGGTTAATTTAATCAAAAGTTATTCGCATTTCTGTACATTTTATTACAACTTTTGACCACAAGGTGGCGCTACCCCGAAACTTTTTGAGTATCTTCAGGACATGGAGCGGAAGACACATACCGAGTTTTGTAACGATACGCTAATGCATTCTTAAATTATAGCATTAGCATTTTAAACCATAATACTGCATTGAAGTCAATGGGAATTTCATGTTTTGTTTTATTATAGCGCCACCAAGAGGCACAATCCCACCAATTTTTTTACGTGTCCTCGTAGTGAGCCCATACATATGTGTGTCAAGTTTGGTGAAAATATCTCATTTTGTTTTGGAGTTATAGACATTTATATGAAAAAACACGTAAAAAAGGACTGACACCTGACTTTGATTGGATTTTACTACCCCTTACTATCAATATTTTGAGATTTGGGCATTAGCGTATAGCTATCGACCTATGTTTCCGAACTTCTGAGGCTGGTTTCGTCTCGATCGGACTAGCGGTTTCGAAGATATCAGCAAATGTTTTTTAAGCACTAAATTACAACTCTGCGCAAACCATATGCCGAAACCTGGCAAGTCTGGTATCGTTGGAGTCGGCAAGGATTCAGGAGACCAAAAAACACACTCCCATCAAAATATGTCAACCACACCCAAAGTTATAAGCGTTTGAAAAAAAAAATTCTCCACTAGGTGGCGCTGTTTCGAAACTTCTCAGGCTACTTCAGGGCATCGTGGTGATGACCCATACCAAGTTTCATAACAATCTGTTCATGCGTTCATAAAATACAGCATTTTTGCACATAATTCAAAATGGCCGACATCCAAAATGGCCGACATGGTAAAATTGGATATCAGTCGACTCGGCATGACGCCCTGAATCTAATGAGACCAATTTTATGATTTTTGGATAAACGGTTCAGAAGTTATAAGCCAAAATAGGCATTTTTCGTATCTCCGGACAGGTAGGTGGCGCTGCGCCGAAACGCTGCATGTTGCTTCAAGTCATGCTTGTGATGACATGTACCAAGGTTGGTTTGAATACGATAAAGCGTTGCGGAGATATAGCCTTTAGTGTGTTTTTGCAACCTCCACGTAAAATTTGTTTGTGCGTTTATTGAAAACGATTGGACGAATCAACTTGAATTCCATAACTTTTTGTCAACATGCTCTGAAGATGATCTGTTTCAATTTTCGTGAAAATCGGAGCAACGGCCTAGGAGGAGTTCGAAAAAGTAGGTTTTTCAGAAAATTCAAAATGGCGGGAAAATTTGCATACCGGAAAATGACATCATAGGGTGAAATCGAATCGGCTTGAGCCAAGGAATCCGATGAAAAAAGAATTTTGTTTCTAGCCCTTAGGGGTCAAAAGTTATAAGCATAAATATGAGTGAAACTTTGGACAGGTGGTGGCGCTAGAGGGATTGAGTTAGAGGCACCAAATTTGCTATAGTGACAGCTCAGACTGGCCTCTATGAGTGTGCCAAATTTCACAACTTTTTACCATACGGTTCTATGGGCTGCCAGAGACTCCTATGGCGGAAGAAAAAGAAGAAGAAGAAGCAGAATAATAATAATAGGAACACTAACAATTTCAATAGGTGCCTCCGCACCTTCGGTGCTTGGCCCCTAAATATAGCTGCAAGCAGCCATTATCGGGGCCAAGCGCAAAGAAGAAGACAAGACATGCCAGCATGGCTGGAAGTCTCAAGCCAACTGCAACAATGAGCCATTAAGGACCTATTAAGTTGATTTTAGGCAAAATAGCAGTCAAATTTTAAATACAGTCAATAATAATGGTTTAATGGTTTATCACTTTCGACCAATAGGTGTCACTGTTACGAAACTGATGTGGTTTAGTCAGATTGAGATGACAATGACACATGCAAAGTTTGGTGTCAATATGTCAAAGCATTGCAGAGATACAGCCTCAAGAGTAATTTTTGCATCATGGCTCAACTCTGTTGCAGTGGTATATGAAAACTGTTTTGTCTATCAATCCGAAATCCATAACTATTTGTCAGCATGGTCTGAAGACGATACGGATCAATTTTGGTGAAAATCGGACAAACGGTCTAGGATGAGTTTGAAAAAGTAGATTTTTAACAAATAACAAGATGGAGCACAGATATGTTTGCAAATTATGGCAAAATTGGTATCTATCTTCTCGGCATGAGCCAATGAATGTATTATGACCAGTCTCATTACAATAGGCTAATTTAATCAAAAGTTATTAGCATTTTTGTACATTTTATTACAACTTTTGACCACAAGGTGGCGCTGCCCCGAAACTTTTTGAATATCTTCGGGACATAGAGCGGAAGACACATACCGAGTTTTGTAATGATACACTAGTGCATTCTTAAATTATAGCATTAGCATTTTAAACCGTAATACTGCATTGAAGTCAATGGGAATTTCATGTTTTGTTTTATTATAGCGCCACCAAGAGGCACAATCCCACCAATTTTTTTATGTGTCCTCGTAGTGAGCCCATACATATGTGTGTCAAGTTTGGTGAAAATATTTCATTTTGTTTTGGAGTTATAGACATTTATATGAAAAAACACGTAAAAAATGACTGACACCTGACTTTGATTGGATTTTACTACCCCTTACTATCAATATTTTGAGATTTGGGCATTAGCGTGTAGCTATCGACCTATGTTTCCGAACTTCTGAGGCTGGTTTCGTCTCGATCGGACTAGCGGTTTCGAAGATATCAGCAAATGTTTTTTAAGCACTAAATTACAACTCTGCGCAAACCATATGCCGAAACCTGGCAAGTCTGGTATCGTTGGAGTCGGCAAGGATTCAGGAGACCAAAAAACACACTCCCATCAAAATATGTCAACCACACCCAAAGTTATAAGCGTTTGAAAAAAAAAATTCTCCACTAGGTGGCGCTGTTTCGAAACTTCTCAGGCTACTTCAGGGCATCGTGGTGATGACCCATACCAAGTTTCATAACAATCTGTTCATGCGTTCATAAAATACAGCATTTTTGCACATAATTCAAAATGGCCGACATCCAAAATGGCCGACATGGTAAAATTGGATATCAGTCGACTCGGCATGACGCCCTGAATCTAATGAGACCAATTTTATGATTTTTGGATAAACGGTTCAGAAGTTATAAGCCAAAATAGGCATTTTTCGTATCTCCGGACAGGTAGGTGGCGCTGCGCCGAAACGCTGCATGTTGCTTCAAGTCATGCTTGTGATGACATGTACCAAGGTTGGTTTGAATACGATAAAGCGTTGCGGAGATATAGCCTTTAGTGTGTTTTTGCAACCTCCACGTAAAATTTGTTTGTGCGTTTATTGAAAACGATTGGACGAATCAACTTGAATTCCATAACTTTTTGTCAACATGCTCTGAAGATGATCTGTTTCAATTTTCGTGAAAATCGGAGCAACGGCCTAGGAGGAGTTTGAAAAAGTAGGTTTTTCAGAAAATTCAAAATGGCGGGAAAATTTGCATACCGGAAAATGACATCATAGGGTGAAATCGAATCGGCTTGAGCCAAGGAATCCGATGAAAAAAGAATTTTGTTTCTAGCCCTTAGGGGTCAAAAGTTATAAGCATAAATATGAGTGAAACTTTGGACAGGTGGTGGCGCTAGAGGGATTGAGTTAGAGGCACCAAATTTGCTATAGTGACAGCTCAGACTGGCCTCTATGAGTGTGCCAAATTTCACAACTTTTTACCATACGGTTCTATGGGCTGCCAGAGACTCCTATGGCGGAAGAAGCAGAATAATAAATATAGCTGCAAGCAGCCATTATCGGGGCCAAGCGCAAAGAAGAAGACAAGACATGCCAGCATGGCTGGAAGTCTCAAGCCAACTGCAACAATGAGCCATTAAGGACCTATTAAGTTGATTTTAGGCAAAATAGCAGTCAAATTTTAAATACAGTCAATAATAATGGTTTAATGGTTTATCACTTTCGACCAATAGGTGTCACTGTTACGAAACTGATGTGGTTTAGTCAGATTGAGATGACAATGACACATGCAAAGTTTGGTGTCAATATGTCAAAGCATTGCAGAGATACAGCCTCAAGAGTCATTTTTGCATCATGGCTCAACTCTGTTGCAGTGGTATATGAAAACTGTTTTGTCTATCAATCCGAAATCCATAACTATTTGTCAGCATGGTCTGAAGACGATACGGATCAATTTTGGTGAAAATCGGACAAACGGTCTAGGATGAGTTTGAAAAAGTAGATTTTTAACAAATAACAAGATGGAGCACAGATATGTTTGCAAAATATGGCAAAATTGGTATCTATCTTCTCGGCATGAGCCAATGAATGTATTATGACCAGTCTCATTACAATAGGCTAATTTAATCAAAAGTTATTAGCATTTTTGTACATTTTATTACAACTTTTGACCACAAGGTGGCGCTGCCCCGAAACTTTTTGAATATCTTCGGGACATAGAGCGGAAGACACATACCGAGTTTTGTAATGATACACTAGTGCATTCTTAAATTATAGCATTAGCATTTTAAACCGTAATACTGCATGGAAGTCAATGGGAATTTCATGTTTTGTTTTATTATAGCGCCACCAAGAGGCACAATCCCACCAATTTTTTTTTGTGTCCTCGTAGTGAGCCCATACATATGTGTGTCAAGTTTGGTGAAAATATTTCATTTTGTTTTGGAGTTATAGACATTTATATGAAAAAACACGTAAAAAATGACTGACACCTGACTTTGATTGGATTTTACTACCCCTTACTATCAATATTTTGACATTTGGGCATTAGCGTATAGCTATCGACCTATGTTTCCGAACTTCTGAGGCTGGTTTCGTCTCGATCGGACTAGCGGTTTCGAAGATATCAGCAAATGTTTTTTAAGCACTAAATTACAACTCTGCGCAAACCATATGCCGAAACCTGGCAAGTCTGGTATCGTTGGAGTCGGCAAGGATTCAGGAGACCAAAAAACACACTCCCATCAAAATATGTCAACCACACCCAAAGTTATAAGCGTTTGAAAAAAAAAATTCTCCACTAGGTGGCGCTGTTTCGAAACTTCTCAGGCTACTTCAGGGCATCGTGGTGATGACCCATACCAAGTTTCATAACAATCCGTTCATGCGTTCATAAAATACAGCATTTTTGCACATAATTCAAAATGGCCGACATCCAAAATGGCCGACATGGTAAAATTGGATATCAGTCGACTCGGCATGACGCCCTGAATCTAATGAGACCAATTTTATGATTTTTGGATAAACGGTTCAGAAGTTATAAGCCAAAATAGGCATTTTTCGTATCTCCGGACAGGTAGGTGGCGCTGCGCCGAAACGCTGCATGTTGCTTCAAGTCATGCTTGTGATGACATGTACCAAGGTTGGTTTGAATACGATAAAGCGTTGCGGAGATATAGCCTTTAGTGTGTTTTTGCAACCTCCACGTAAAATTTGTTTGTGCGTTTATTGAAAACGATTGGACGAATCAACTTGAATTCCATAACTTTTTGTCAACATGCTCTGAAGATGATCTGTTTCAATTTTCGTGAAAATCAGAGCAACGGCCTAGGAGGAGTTCGAAAAAGTAGGTTTTTCAGAAAATTCAAAATGGCGGGAAAATTTGCATACCGGAAAATGACATCATAGGGTGAAATCGAATCGGCTTGAGCCAAGGAATCCGATGAAAAAAGAATTTTGTTTCTAGCCCTTAGGGGTCAAAAGTTATAAGCATAAATATGAGTGAAACTTTGGACAGGTGGTGGCGCTAGAGGGATTGAGTTAGAGGCACCAAATTTGCTATAGTGACAGCTCAGACTGGCCTCTATGAGTGTGCCAAATTTCACAACTTTTTACCATACGGTTCTATGGGCTGCCAGAGACTCCTATGGCGGAAGAAAAAGAAAAAGAAGAAGAAGAAGAAGAAGAAGCAGAATAATAAATATAGCTGCAAGCAGCCATTATCGGGGCCAAGCGCAAAGAAGAAGACAAGACATGCCAGCATGGCTGGAAGTCTCAAGCCAACTGCAACAATGAGCCATTAAGGACCTATTAAGTTGATTTTAGGCAAAATAGCAGTCAAATTTTAAATACAGTCAATAATAATGGTTTAATGGTTTATCACTTTCGACCAATAGGTGTCACTGTTACGAAACTGATGTGGTTTAGTCAGATTGAGATGACAATGACACATGCAAAGTTTGGTGTCAATATGTCAAAGCATTGCAGAGATACAGCCTCAAGAGTCATTTTTGCATCATGGCTCAACTCTGTTGCAGTGGTATATGAAAACTGTTTTGTCTATCAATCCGAAATCCATAAGTATTTGTCAGCATGGTCTGAAGACGATACGGATCAATTTTGGTGAAAATCGGACAAACGGTCTAGGATGAGTTTGAAAAAGTAGATTTTTAACAAATAACAAGATGGAGCACAGATATGTTTGCAAAATATGGCAAAATTGGTATCTATCTTCTCGGCATGAGCCAATGAATGTATTATGACCAGTCTCATTACAATAGGCTAATTTAATCAAAAGTTATTAGCATTTTTGTACATTTTATTACAACTTTTGACCACAAGGTGGCGCTGCCCCGAAACTTTTTGAATATGTTCGGGACATAGAGCGGAAGACACATACCGAGTTTTGTAATGATACACTAGTGCATTCTTAAATTATAGCATTAGCATTTTAAACCGTAATACTGCATTGAAGTCAATGGGAATTTCATGTTTTGTTTTATTATAGCGCCACCAAGAGGCACAATCCCACCAATTTTTTTATGTGTCCTCGTAGTGAGCCCATACATATGTGTGTCAAGTTTGGTGAAAATATTTCATTTTGTTTTGGAGTTATAGACATTTATATGAAAAAACACGTAAAAAATGACTGACACCTGACTTTGATTGGATTTTACTACCCCTTACTATCAATATTTTGAGATTTGGGCATTAGCGTATAGCTATCGACCTATGTTTCCGAACTTCTGAGGCTGGTTTCGTCTCGATCGGACTAGCGGTTTCGAAGATATCAGCAAATGTTTTTTAAGCACTAAATTACAACTCTGCGCAAACCATATGCCGAAACCTGGCAAGTCTGGTATCGTTGGAGTCGGCAAGGATTCAGGAGACCAAAAAACACACTCCCATCAAAATATGTCAACCACACCCAAAGTTATAAGCGTTTGAAAAAAAAAATTGTCCACTAGGTGGCGCTGTTTCGAAACTTCTCAGGCTACTTCAGGGCATCGTGGTGATGACCCATACCAAGTTTCATAACAATCTGTTCATGCGTTCATAAAATACAGCATTTTTGCACATAATTCAAAATGGCCGACATCCAAAATGGCCGACATGGTAAAATTGGATATCAGTCGACTCGGCATGACGCCCTGAATCTAATGAGACCAATTTTATGATTTTTGGATAAACGGTTCAGAAGTTATAAGCCAAAATAGGCATTTTTCGTATCTCCGGACAGGTAGGTGGCGCTGCGCCGAAACGCTGCATGTTGCTTCAAGTCATGCTTGTGATGACATGTACCAAGGTTGGTTTGAATACGATAAAGCGTTGCGGAGATATAGCCTTTAGTGTGTTTTTGCAACCTCCACGTAAAATTTGTTTGTGCGTTTATTGAAAACGATTGGACGAATCAACTTGAATTCCATAACTTTTTGTCAACATGCTCTGAAGATGATCTGTTTCAATTTTCGTGAAAATCGGAGCAACGGCCTAGGAGGAGTTCGAAAAAGTAGGTTTTTCAGAAAATTCAAAATGGCGGGAAAATTTGCATACCGGAAAATGACATCATAGGGTGAAATCGAATCGGCTTGAGCCAAGGAATCCGATGAAAAAAGAATTTTGTTTCTAGCCCTTAGGGGTCAAAAGTTATAAGCATAAATATGAGTGAAACTTTGGACAGGTGGTGGCGCTAGAGGGATTGAGTTAGAGGCACCAAATTTGCTATAGTGACAGCTCAGACTGGCCTCTATGAGTGTGCCAAATTTCACAACTTTTTACCATACGGTTCTATGGGCTGCCAGAGACTCCTATGGCGGAAGAAGAAGAAGAAGAAGAAGAAGAATAATAATAGGAACACTAACGATTTCAATAGGTGCCTCCGCACCTTCGGTGCTTGGCCCCTAATAATAGGAACACTAACAATTTCAATAGGTGCCTCCGCACCTTCGGTGCTTGGCCCCTAATAATAGGAACACTAACGATTTCAATAGGTGCCTCCGCACCTTCGGTGCTTGGCCCCTAATAATAGGAACACTAACGATTTCAATAGGTGCCTCCGCACCTTCGGTGCTTGGCCCCTAATAATAATAATAGGAACACTAACGATTTCAATAGGTGCCTCCGCACCTTCGGTGCTTGGCCCCTAATAATAGGAACACTAACGATTTCAATAGGTGCCTCCGCACCTTCGGTGCTTGGCCCCTAATAATAGGAACACTAACGATTTCAATAGGTGCCTCCGCACCTTCGGTGCTTGGCCCCTAATAATAATAATAATTATCGGGGCCAAGCGCAAAGAAGAAGACAAGACATGCCAGCATGGCTGGAAGTCTCAAGCCAACTGCAACAATGAGCCATTAAGGACCTATTAAGTTGATTTTAGGCAAAATAGCAGTCAAATTTTAAAT
This sequence comes from Pseudorasbora parva, assembly GCF_024679245.1. NCBI lineage: Eukaryota > Metazoa > Chordata > Actinopteri > Cypriniformes > Gobionidae > Pseudorasbora > Pseudorasbora parva. The sequence continues at coordinate 2,952,143 of NC_090183.1, forward strand.
ACAGTCAATAATAATGGTTTAATGGTTTATCACTTTCGACCAATAGGTGTCACTGTTACGAAACTGATGTGGTTTAGTCAGATTGAGATGACAATGACACATGCAAAGTTTGGTGTCAATATGTCAAAGCATTGCAGAGATACAGCCTCAAGAGTAATTTTTGCATCATGGCTCAACTCTGTTGCAGTGGTATATGAAAACTGTTTTGTCTATCAATCCGAAATCCATAACTATTTGTCAGCATGGTCTGAAGACGATACGGATCAATTTTGGTGAAAATCGGACAAACGGTCTAGGATGAGTTTGAAAAAGTAGGTTTTTAACAAATAACAAGACGGAGGACAGATAGGTTTGCAAAATATGGCACAATTGGTATCCATGTTCTCGGCATGAGCCATTGACTGTATTATGACCAGTTTCATTACAATGGGTTAATTTAATCAAAAGTTATTCGCATTTCTGTACATTTTATTACAACTTTTGACCACAAGGTGGCGCTACCCCGAAACTTTTTGAGTATCTTCAGGACATGGAGCGGAAGACACATACCGAGTTTTGTAACGATACGCTAATGCATTCTTAAATTATAGCATTAGCATTTTAAACCATAATACTGCATTGAAGTCAATGGGAATTTCATGTTTTGTTTTATTATAGCGCCACCAAGAGGCACAATCCCACCAATTTTTTTATGTGTCCTCATAGTGAGCCCATACATATGTGTGTCAAGTTTGGTGAAAATATCTCATTTTGTTTTGGAGTTATAGACATTTATATGAAAAAACACGTAAAAAAGGACTGACACCTGACTTTGATTGGATTTTACTACCCCTTACTATCAATATTTTGAGATTTGGGCATTAGCGTATAGCTATCGACCTATGTTTCCGAACTTCTGAGGCTGGTTTCGTCTCGATCGGACTAGCGGTTTCGAAGATATCAGCAAATGTTTTTTAAGCACTAAATTACAACTCTGCGCAAACCATATGCCGAAACCTGGCAAGTCTGGTATCGTTGGAGTCGGCAAGGATTCAGGAGACCAAAAAACACACTCCCATCAAAATATGTCAACCACACCCAAAGTTATAAGCGTTTGAAAAAAAAAATTCTCCACTAGGTGGCGCTGTTTCGAAACTTCTCAGGCTACTTCAGGGCATCGTGGTGATGACCCATACCAAGTTTCATAACAATCTGTTCATGCGTTCATAAAATACAGCATTTTTGCACATAATTCAAAATGGCCGACATCCAAAATGGCCGACATGGTAAAATTGGATATCAGTCGACTCGGCATGACGCCCTGAATCTAATGAGACCAATTTTATGATTTTTGGATAAACGGTTCAGAAGTTATAAGCCAAAATAGGCATTTTTCGTATCTCCGGACAGGTAGGTGGCGCTGCGCCGAAACGCTGCATGTTGCTTCAAGTCATGCTTGTGATGACATGTACCAAGGTTGGTTTGAATACGATAAAGCGTTGCGGAGATATAGCCTTTAGTGTGTTTTTGCAACCTCCACGTAAAATTTGTTTGTGCGTTTATTGAAAACGATTGGACGAATCAACTTGAATTCCATAACTTTTTGTCAACATGCTCTGAAGATGATCTGTTTCAATTTTCGTGAAAATCGGAGCAACGGCCTAGGAGGAGTTCGAAAAAGTAGGTTTTTCAGAAAATTCAAAATGGCGGGAAAATTTGCATACCGGAAAATGACATCATAGGGTGAAATCGAATCGGCTTGAGCCAAGGAATCCGATGAAAAAAGAATTTTGTTTCTAGCCCTTAGGGGTCAAAAGTTATAAGCATAAATATGAGTGAAACTTTGGACAGGTGGTGGCGCTAGAGGGATTGAGTTAGAGGCACCAAATTTGCTATAGTGACAGCTCAGACTGGCCTCTATGAGTGTGCCAAATTTCACAACTTTTTACCATACGGTTCTATGGGCTGCCAGAGACTCCTATGGCGGAAAAAGAAGAAGAAGCAGAATAATAATAGGAACACTAACAATTTCAATAGGTGCCTCCGCACCTTCGGTGCTTGGCCCCTAAATATAGCTGCAAGCAGCCATTATCGGGGCCAAGCGCAAAGAAGAAGACAAGACATGCCAGCATGGCTGGAAGTCTCAAGCCAACTGCAACAATGAGCCATTAAGGACCTATTAAGTTGATTTTAGGCAAAATAGCAGTCAAATTTTAAAAACAGTCAATAATAATGGTTTAATGGTTTATCACTTTCGACCAATAGGTGTCACTGTTACGAAACTGATGTGGTTTAGTCAGATTGAGATGACAATGACACATGCAAAGTTTGGTGTCAATATGTCAAAGCATTGCAGAGATACAGCCTCAAGAGTCATTTTTGCATCATGGCTCAACTCTGTTGCAGTGGTATATGAAAACTGTTTTGTCTATCAATCCGAAATCCATAACTATTTGTCAGCATGGTCTGAAGACGATACGGATCAATTTTGGTGAAAATCGGACAAACGGTCTAGGATGAGTTTGAAAAAGTAGATTTTTAACAAATAACAAGATGGAGCACAGATATGTTTGCAAAATATGGCAAAATTGGTATCTATCTTCTCGGCATGAGCCAATGAATGTATTATGACCAGTCTCATTACAATAGGCTAATTTAATCAAAAGTTATTAGCATTTTTGTACATTTTATTACAACTTTTGACCACAAGGTGGCGCTGCCCCGAAACTTTTTGAATATCTTCGGGACATAGAGCGGAAGACACATACCGAGTTTTGTAATGATACACTAGTGCATTCTTAAATTATAGCATTAGCATTTTAAACCGTAATACTGCATTGAAGTCAATGGGAATTTCATGTTTTGTTTTATTATAGCGCCACCAAGAGGCACAATCCCACCAATTTTTTTATGTGTCCTCGTAGTGAGCCCATACATATGTGTGTCAAGTTTGGTGAAAATATTTCATTTTGTTTTGGAGTTATAGACATTTATATGAAAAAACACGTAAAAAATGACTGACACCTGACTTTGATTGGATTTTACTACCCCTTACTATCAATATTTTGAGATTTGGGCATTAGCGTATAGCTATCGACCTATGTTTCCGAACTTCTGAGGCTGGTTTCGTCTCGATCGGACTAGCGGTTTCGAAGATATCAGCAAATGTTTTTTAAGCACTAAATTACAACTCTGCGCAAACCATATGCCGAAACCTGGCAAGTCTGGTATCGTTGGAGTCGGCAAGGATTCAGGAGACCAAAAAACACACTCCCATCAAAATATGTCAACCACACCCAAAGTTATAAGCGTTTGAAAAAAAAAATTCTCCACTAGGTGGCGCTGTTTCGAAACTTCTCAGGCTACTTCAGGGCATCGTGGTGATGACCCATACCAAGTTTCATAACAATCTGTTTATGCGTTCATAAAATACAGCATTTTTGCACATAATTCAAAATGGCCGACATCCAAAATGGCCGACATGGTAAAATTGGATATCAGTCGACTCGGCATGACGCCCTGAATCTAATGAGACCAATTTTATGATTTTTGGATAAACGGTTCAGAAGTTATAAGCCAAAATAGGCATTTTTCGTATCTCCGGACAGGTAGGTGGCGCTGCGCCGAAACGCTGCATGTTGCTTCAAGTCATGCTTGTGATGACATGTACCAAGGTTGGTTTGAATACGATAAAGCGTTGCGGAGATATAGCCTTTAGTGTGTTTTTGCAACCTCCACGTAAAATTTGTTTGTGCGTTTATTGAAAACGATTGGACGAATCAACTTGAATTCCATAACTTTTTGTCAACATGCTCTGAAGATGATCTGTTTCAATTTTCGTGAAAACCGGAGCAACGGCCTAGGAGGAGTTCGAAAAAGTAGGTTTTTCAGAAAATTCAAAATGGCGGGAAAATTTGCATACCGGAAAATGACATCATAGGGTGAAATCGAATCGGCTTGAGCCAAGGAATCCGATGAAAAAAGAATTTTGTTTCTAGCCCTTAGGGGTCAAAAGTTATAAGCATAAATATGAGTGAAACTTTGGACAGGTGGTGGCGCTAGAGGGATTGAGTTAGAGGCACCAAATTTGCTATAGTGACAGCTCAGACTGGCCTCTATGAGTGTGCCAAATTTCACAACTTTTTACCATACGGTTCTATGGGCTGCCAGAGACTCCTATGGCGGAAGAAGAAGAAGAAGCAGAACAAGCAGCCATTATCGGGGCCAAGCGCAAAGAAGAAGACAAGACATGCCAGCATGGCTGGAAGTCTCAAGCCAACTGCAACAATGAGCCATTAAGGACCTATTAAGTTGATTTTAGGCAAAATAGCAGTCAAATTTTAAATACAGTCAATAATAATGGTTTAATGGTTTATCACTTTCGACCAATAGGTGTCACTGTTACGAAACTGATGTGGTTTAGTCAGATTGAGATGACAATGACACATGCAAAGTTTGGTGTCAATATGTCAAAGCATTGCAGAGATACAGCCTCAAGAGTAATTTTTGCATCATGGCTCAACTCTGTTGCAGTGGTATATGAAAACTGTTTTGTCTATCAATCCGAAATCCATAACTATTTGTCAGCATGGTCTGAAGACGATACGGATCAATTTTGGTGAAAATCGGACAAACGGTCTAGGATGAGTTTGAAAAAGTAGATTTTTAACAAATAACAAGATGGAGCACAGATATGTTTGCAAAATATGGCAAAATTGGTATCTATCTTCTCGGCATGAGCCAATGAATGTATTATGACCAGTCTCATTACAATAGGCTAATTTAATCAAAAGTTATTAGCATTTTTGTACATTTTATTACAACTTTTGACCACAAGGTGGCGCTGCCCCGAAACTTTTTGAATATGTTCGGGACATAGAGCGGAAGACACATACCGAGTTTTGTAATGATACACTAGTGCATTCTTAAATTATAGCATTAGCATTTTAAACCGTAATACTGCATTGAAGTCAATGGGAATTTCATGTTTTGTTTTATTATAGCGCCACCAAGAGGCACAATCCCACCAATTTTTTTATGTGTCCTCGTAGTGAGCCCATACATATGTGTGTCAAGTTTGGTGAAAATATTTCATTTTGTTTTGGAGTTATAGACATTTATATGAAAAAACACGTAAAAAATGACTGACACCTGACTTTGATTGGATTTTACTACCCCTTACTATCAATATTTTGAGATTTGGGCATTAGCGTATAGCTATCGACCTATGTTTCCGAACTTCTGAGGCTGGTTTCGTCTCGATCGGACTAGCGGTTTCGAAGATATCAGCAAATGTTTTTTAAGCACTAAATTACAACTCTGCGCAAACCATATGCCGAAACCTGGCAAGTCTGGTATCGTTGGAGTCGGCAAGGATTCAGGAGACCAAAAAACACACTCCCATCAAAATATGTCAACCACACCCAAAGTTATAAGCGTTTGAAAAAAAAAAATTCTCCACTAGGTGGCGCTGTTTCGAAACTTCTCAGGCTACTTCAGGGCATCGTGGTGATGACCCATACCAAGTTTCATAACAATCTGTTCATGCGTTCATAAAATACAGCATTTTTGCACATAATTCAAAATGGCCGACATCCAAAATGGCCGACATGGTAAAATTGGATATCAGTCGACTCGGCATGACGCCCTGAATCTAATGAGACCAATTTTATGATTTTTGGATAAACGGTTCAGAAGTTATAAGCCAAAATAGGCATTTTTCGTATCTCCGGACAGGTAGGTGGCGCTGCGCCGAAACGCTGCATGTTGCTTCAAGTCATGCTTGTGATGACATGTACCAAGGTTGGTTTGAATACGATAAAGCGTTGCGGAGATATAGCCTTTAGTGTGTTTTTGCAACCTCCACATAAAATTTGTTTGTGCGTTTATTGAAAACGATTGGACGAATCAACTTGAATTCCATAACTTTTTGTCAACATGCTCTGAAGATGATCTGTTTCAATTTTCGTGAAAATCGGAGCAACGGCCTAGGAGGAGTTTGAAAAAGTAGGTTTTTCAGAAAATTCAAAATGGCGGGAAAATTTGCATACCGGAAAATGACATCATAGGGTGAAATCGAATCGGCTTGAGCCAAGGAATCCGATGAAAAAAGAATTTTGTTTCTAGCCCTTAGGGGTCAAAAGTTATAAGCATAAATATGAGTGAAACTTTGGACAGGTGGTGGCGCTAGAGGGATTGAGTTAGAGGCACCAAATTTGCTATAGTGACAGCTCAGACTGGCCTCTATGAGTGTGCCAAATTTCACAACTTTTTACCATACGGTTCTATGGGCTGCCAGAGACTCCTATGGCGGAAAAAGAAGAAGAAGCAGAATAATAATAGGAACACTAACGATTTCAATAGGTGCCTCCGCACCTTCGGTGCTTGGCCCCTAAATATAGCTGCAAGCAGCCATTATCGGGGCCAAGCGCAAAGAAGAAGACAAGACATGCCAGCATGGCTGGAAGTCTCAAGCCAACTGCAACAATGAGCCATTAAGGACCTATTAAGTTGATTTTAGGCAAAATAGCAGTCAAATTTTAAATACAGTCAATAATAATGGTTTAATGGTTTATCACTTTCGACCAATAGGTGTCACTGTTACGAAACTGATGTGGTTTAGTCAGATTGAGATGACAATGACACATGCAAAGTTTGGTGTCAATATGTCAAAGCATTGCAGAGATACAGCCTCAAGAGTAATTTTTGCATCATGGCTCAACTCTGTTGCAGTGGTATATGAAAACTGTTTTGTCTATCAATCCGAAATCCATAAGTATTTGTCAGCATGGTCTGAAGACGATACGGATCAATTTTGGTGAAAATCGGACAAACGGTCTAGGATGAGTTTGAAAAAGTAGATTTTTAACAAATAACAAGATGGAGCACAGATATGTTTGCAAAATATGGCAAAATTGGTATCTATCTTCTCGGCATGAGCCAATGAATGTATTATGACCAGTCTCATTACAATAGGCTAATTTAATCAAAAGTTATTAGCATTTTTGTACATTTTATTACAACTTTTGACCACAAGGTGGCGCTGCCCCGAAACTTTTTGAATATCTTCGGGACATAGAGCGGAAGACACATACCGAGTTTTGTAATGATACACTAGTGCATTCTTAAATTATAGCATTAGCATTTTAAACCGTAATACTGCATTGAAGTCAATGGGAATTTCATGTTTTGTTTTATTATAGCGCCACCAAGAGGCACAATCCCACCAATTTTTTTATGTGTCCTCGTAGTGAGCCCATACATATGTGTGTCAAGTTTGGTGAAAATATTTCATTTTGTTTTGGAGTTATAGACATTTATATGAAAAAACACGTAAAAAATGACTGACACCTGACTTTGATTGGATTTTACTACCCCTTACTATCAATATTTTGAGATTTGGGCATTAGCGTATAGCTATCGACCTATGTTTCCGAACTTCTGAGGCTGGTTTCGTCTCGATCGGACTAGCGGTTTCGAAGATATCAGCAAATGTTTTTTAAGCACTAAATTACAACTCTGCGCAAACCATATGCCGAAACCTGGCAAGTCTGGTATCGTTGGAGTCGGCAAGGATTCAGGAGACCAAAAAACACACTCCCATCAAAATATGTCAACCACACCCAAAGTTATAAGCGTTTGAAAAAAAAAATTCTCCACTAGGTGGCGCTGTTTCGAAACTTCTCAGGCTACTTCAGGGCATCGTGGTGATGACCCATACCAAGTTTCATAACAATCTGTTCATGCGTTCATAAAATACAGCATTTTTGCACATAATTCAAAATGGCCGACATCCAAAATGGCCGACATGGTAAAATTGGATATCAGTCGACTCGGCATGACGCCCTGAATCTAATGAGACCAATTTTATGATTTTTGGATAAACGGTTCAGAAGTTATAAGCCAAAATAGGCATTTTTCGTATCTCCGGACAGGTAGGTGGCGCTGCGCCGAAACGCTGCATGTTGCTTCAAGTCATGCTTGTGATGACATGTACCAAGGTTGGTTTGAATACGATAAAGCGTTGCGGAGATATAGCCTTTAGTGTGTTTTTGCAACCTCCACGTAAAATTTGTTTGTGCGTTTATTGAAAACGATTGGACGAATCAACTTGAATTCCATAACTTTTTGTCAACATGCTCTGAAGATGATCTGTTTCAATTTTCGTGAAAATCGGAGCAACGGCCTAGGAGGAGTTCGAAAAAGTAGGTTTTTCAGAAAATTCAAAATGGCGGGAAAATTTGCATACCGGAAAATGACATCATAGGGTGAAATCGAATCGGCTTGAGCCAAGGAATCCGATGAAAAAAGAATTTTGTTTCTAGCCCTTAGGGGTCAAAAGTTATAAGCATAAATATGAGTGAAACTTTGGACAGGTGGTGGCGCTAGAGGGATTGAGTTAGAGGCACCAAATTTGCTATAGTGACAGCTCAGACTGGCCTCTATGAGTGTGCCAAATTTCACAACTTTTTACCATACGGTTCTATGGGCTGCCAGAGACTCCTATGGCGGAAGAAAAAGAAAAAGAAGAAGAAGAAGAAGAAGCAGAATAATAAATATAGCTGCAAGCAGCCATTATCGGGGCCAAGCGCAAAGAAGAAGACAAGACATGCCAGCATGGCTGGAAGTCTCAAGCCAACTGCAACAATGAGCCATTAAGGACCTATTAAGTTGATTTTAGGCAAAATAGCAGTCAAATTTTAAATACAGTCAATAATAATGGTTTAATGGTTTATCACTTTCGACCAATAGGTGTCACTGTTACGAAACTGATGTGGTTTAGTCAGATTGAGATGACAATGACACATGCAAAGTTTGGTGTCAATATGTCAAAGCATTGCAGAGATACAGCCTCAAGAGTCATTTTTGCATCATGGCTCAACTCTGTTGCAGTGGTATATGAAAACTGTTTTGTCTATCAATCCGAAATCCATAACTATTTGTCAGCATGGTCTGAAGACGATACGGATCAATTTTGGTGAAAATCGGACAAACGGTCTAGGATGAGTTTGAAAAAGTAGATTTTTAACAAATAACAAGATGGAGCACAGATATGTTTGCAAAATATGGCAAAATTGGTATCTATCTTCTCGGCATGAGCCAATGAATGTATTATGACCAGTCTCATTACAATAGGCTAATTTAATCAAAAGTTATTAGCATTTTTGTACATTTTATTACAACTTTTGACCACAAGGTGGCGCTGCCCCGAAACTTTTTGAATATCTTCGGGACATAGAGCGGAAGACACATACCGAGTTTTGTAACGATACACTAGTGCATTCTTAAATTATAGCATTAGCATTTTAAACCGTAATACTGCATTGAAGTCAATGGGAATTTCATGTTTTGTTTTATTATAGCGCCACCAAGAGGCACAATCCCACCAATTTTTTTATGTGTCCTCGTAGTGAGCCCATACATATGTGTGTCAAGTTTGGTGAAAATATTTCATTTTGTTTTGGAGTTATAGACATTTATATGAAAAAACACGTAAAAAATGACTGACACCTGACTTTGATTGGATTTTACTACCCCTTACTATCAATATTTTGAGATTTGGGCATTTGCGTATAGCTATCGACCTATGTTTCCGAACTTCTGAGGCTGGTTTCGTCTCGATCGGACTAGCGGTTTCGAAGATATCAGCAAATGTTTTTTAAGCACTAAATTACAACTCTGCGCAAACCATATGCCGAAACCTGGCAAGTCTGGTATCGTTGGAGTCGGCAAGGATTCAGGAGACCAAAAAACACACTCCCATCAAAATATGTCAACCACACCCAAAGTTATAAGCGTTTGAAAAAAAAAATTCTCCACTAGGTGGCGCTGTTTCGAAACTTCTCAGGCTACTTCAGGGCATCGTGGTGATGACCCATACCAAGTTTCATAACAATCTGTTCATGCGTTCATAAAATACAGCATTTTTGCACATAATTCAAAATGGCCGACATCCAAAATGGCCGACATGGTAAAATTGGATATCAGTCGACTCGGCATGACGCCCTGAATCTAATGAGACCAATTTTATGATTTTTGGATAAACGGTTCAGAAGTTATAAGCCAAAATAGGCATTTTTCGTATCTCCGGACAGGTAGGTGGCGCTGCGCCGAAACGCTGCATGTTGCTTCAAGTCATGCTTGTGATGACATGTACCAAGGTTGGTTTGAATACGATAAAGCGTTGCGGAGATATAGCCTTTAGTGTGTTTTTGCAACCTCCACGTAAAATTTGTTTGTGCGTTTATTGAAAACGATTGGACGAATCAACTTGAATTCCATAACTTTTTGTCAACATGCTCTGAAGATGATCTGTTTCAATTTTCGTGAAAATCGGAGCAACGGCCTAGGAGGAGTTCGAAAAAGTAGGTTTTTCAGAAAATTCAAAATGGCGGGAAAATTTGCATACCGGAAAATGACATCATAGGGTGAAATCGAATCGGCTTGAGCCAAGGAATCCGATGAAAAAAGAATTTTGTTTCTAGCCCTTAGGGGTCAAAAGTTATAAGCATAAATATGAGTGAAACTTTGGACAGGTGGTGGCGCTAGAGGGATTGAGTTAGAGGCACCAAATTTGCTATAGTGACAGCTCAGACTGGCCTCTATGAGTGTGCCAAATTTCACAACTTTTTACCATACGGTTCTATGGGCTGCCAGAGACTCCTATGGCGGAAGAAAAAGAAGAAGAAGAAGAAGAAGAAGCAGAATAATAATAATAGGAACACTAACAATTTCAATAGGTGCCTCCGCACCTTCGGTGCTTGGCCCCTAAATATAGCTGCAAGCAGCCATTATCGGGGCCAAGCGCAAAGAAGAAGACAAGACATGCCAGCATGGCTGGAAGTCTCAAGCCAACTGCAACAATGAGCCATTAAGGACCTATTAAGTTGATTTTAGGCAAAATAGCAGTCAAATTTTAAATACAGTCAATAATAATGGTTTAATGGTTTATCACTTTCGACCAATAGGTGTCACTGTTACGAAACTGATGTGGTTTAGTCAGATTGAGATGACAATGACACATGCAAAGTTTGGTGTCAATATGTCAAAGCATTGCAGAGATACAGCCTCAAGAGTAATTTTTGCATCATGGCTCAACTCTGTTGCAGTGGTATATGAAAACTGTTTTGTCTATCAATCCGAAATCCATAAGTATTTGTCAGCATGGTCTGAAGACGATACGGATCAATTTTGGTGAAAATCGGACAAACGGTCTAGGATGAGTTTGAAAAAGTAGATTTTTAACAAATAACAAGATGGAGCACAGATATGTTTGCAAAATATGGCAAAATTGGTATCTATCTTCTCGGCATGAGCCAATGAATGTATTATGACCAGTCTCATTACAATAGGCTAATTTAATCAAAAGTTATTAGCATTTTTGTACATTTTATTACAACTTTTGACCACAAGGTGGCGCTGCCCCGAAACTTTTTGAATATCTTCGGGACATAGAGCGGAAGACACATACCGAGTTTTGTAATGATACACTAGTGCATTCTTAAATTATAGCATTAGCATTTTAAACCGTAATACTGCATTGAAGTCAATGGGAATTTCATGTTTTGTTTTATTATAGCGCCACCAAGAGGCACAATCCCACCAATTTTTTTATGTGTCCTCGTAGTGAGCCCATACATATGTGTGTCAAGTTTGGTGAAAATATTTCATTTTGTTTTGGAGTTATAGACATTTATATGAAAAAACACGTAAAAAATGACTGACACCTGACTTTGATTGGATTTTACTACCCCTTACTATCAATATTTTGAGATTTGGGCATTAGCGTATAGCTATCGACCTATGTTTCCGAACTTCTGAGGCTGGTTTCGTCTCGATCGGACTAGCGGTTTCGAAGATATCAGCAAATGTTTTTTAAGCACTAAATTACAACTCTGCGCAAACCATATGCCGAAACCTGGCAAGTCTGGTATCGTTGGAGTTGGCAAGGATTCAGGAGACCAAAAAACACACTCCCATCAAAATATGTCAACCACACCCAAAGTTATAAGCGTTTGAAAAAAAAAATTCTCCACTAGGTGGCGCTGTTTCGAAACTTCTCAGGCTACTTCAGGGCATCGTGGTGATGACCCATACCAAGTTTCATAACAATCCGTTCATGCGTTCATAAAATACAGCATTTTTGCACATAATTCAAAATGGCCGACATCCAAAATGGCCGACATGGTAAAATTGGATATCAGTCGACTCGGCATGACGCCCTGAATCTAATGAGACCAATTTTATGATTTTTGGATAAACGGTTCAGAAGTTATAAGCCAAAATAGGCATTTTTCGTATCTCCGGACAGGTAGGTGGCGCTGCGCCGAAACGCTGCATGTTGCTTCAAGTCATGCTTGTGATGACATGTACCAAGGTTGGTTTGAATACGATAAAGCGTTGCGGAGATATAGCCTTTAGTGTGTTTTTGCAACCTCCACGTAAAATTTGTTTGTGCGTTTATTGAAAACGATTGGACGAATCAACTTGAATTCCATAACTTTTTGTCAACATGCTCTGAAGATGATCTGTTTCAATTTTCGTGAAAATCGGAGCAACGGCCTAGGAGGAGTTCGAAAAAGTAGGTTTTTCAGAAAATTCAAAATGGCGGGAAAATTTGCATACCGGAAAATGACATCATAGGGTGAAATCGAATCGGCTTGAGCCAAGGAATCCGATGAAAAAAGAATTTTGTTTCTAGCCCTTAGGGGTCAAAAGTTATAAGCATAAATATGAGTGAAACTTTGGACAGGTGGTGGCGCTAGAGGGATTGAGTTAGAGGCACCAAATTTGCTATAGTGACAGCTCAGACTGGCCTCTATGAGTGTGCCAAATTTCACAACTTTTTACCATACGGTTCTATGGGCTGCCAGAGACTCCTATGGCGGAAGAAGAAAAAGAAGAAGAAGAAGAAGAAGAAGCAGAATAATAAATATAGCTGCAAGCAGCCATTATCGGGGCCAAGCGCAAAGAAGAAGACAAGACATGCCAGCATGGCTGGAAGTCTCAAGCCAACTGCAACAATGAGCCATTAAGGACCTATTAAGTTGATTTTAGGCAAAATAGCAGTCAAATTTTAAATACAGTCAATAATAATGGTTTAATGGTTTATCACTTTCGACCAATAGGTGTCACTGTTACGAAACTGATGTGGTTTAGTCAGATTGAGATGACAATGACACATGCAAAGTTTGGTGTCAATATGTCAAAGCATTGCAGAGATACAGCCTCAAGAGTAATTTTTGCATCATGGCTCAACTCTGTTGCAGTGGTATATGAAAACTGTTTTGTCTATCAATCCGAAATCCATAACTATTTGTCAGCATGGTCTGAAGACGATACGGATCAATTTTGGTGAAAATCGGACAAACGGTCTAGGATGAGTTTGAAAAAGTAGATTTTTAACAAATAACAAGATGGAGCACAGATATGTTTGCAAAATATGGCAAAATTGGTATCTATCTTCTCGGCATGAGCCAATGAATGTATTATGACCAGTCTCATTACAATAGGCTAATTTAATCAAAAGTTATTAGCATTTTTGTACATTTTATTACAACTTTTGACCACAAGGTGGCGCTGCCCCGAAACTTTTTGAATATGTTCGGGACATAGAGCGGAAGACACATACCGAGTTTTGTAATGATACACTAGTGCATTCTTAAATTATAGCATTAGCATTTTAAACCGTAATACTGCATTGAAGTCAATGGGAATTTCATGTTTTGTTTTATTATAGCGCCACCAAGAGGCACAATCCCACCAATTTTTTTATGTGTCCTCGTAGTGAGCCCATACATATGTGTGTCAAGTTTGGTGAAAATATTTCATTTTGTTTTGGAGTTATAGACATTTATATGAAAAAACACGTAAAAAATGACTGACACCTGACTTTGATTGGATTTTACTACCCCTTACTATCAATATTTTGAGATTTGGGCATTAGCGTATAGCTATCGACCTATGTTTCCGAACTTCTGAGGCTGGTTTCGTCTCGATCGGACTAGCGGTTTCGAAGATATCAGCAAATGTTTTTTAAGCACTAAATTACAACTCTGCGCAAACCATATGCCGAAACCTGGCAAGTCTGGTATCGTTGGAGTCGGCAAGGATTCAGGAGACCAAAAAACACACTCCCATCAAAATATGTCAACCACACCCAAAGTTATAAGCGTTTGAAAAAAAAAATTCTCCACTAGGTGGCGCTGTTTCGAAACTTCTCAGGCTACTTCAGGGCATCGTGGTGATGACCCATACCAAGTTTCATAACAATCTGTTCATGCGTTCATAAAATACAGCATTTTTGCACATAATTCAAAATGGCCGACATCCAAAATGGCCGACATGGTAAAATTGGATATCAGTCGACTCGGCATGACGCCCTGAATCTAATGAGACCAATTTTATGATTTTTGGATAAACGGTTCAGAAGTTATAAGCCAAAATAGGCATTTTTCGTATCTCCGGACAGGTAGGTGGCGCTGCGCCGAAACGCTGCATGTTGCTTCAAGTCATGCTTGTGATGACATGTACCAAGGTTGGTTTGAATACGATAAAGCGTTGCGGAGATATAGCCTTTAGTGTGTTTTTGCAACCTCCACGTAAAATTTGTTTGTGCGTTTATTGAAAACGATTGGACGAATCAACTTGAATTCCATAACTTTTTGTCAACATGCTCTGAAGATGATCTGTTTCAATTTTCGTGAAAATCGGAGCAACGGCCTAGGAGGAGTTCGAAAAAGTAGGTTTTTCAGAAAATTCAAAATGGCGGGAAAATTTGCATACCGGAAAATGACATCATAGGGTGAAATCGAATCGGCTTGAGCCAAGGAATCCGATGAAAAAAGAATTTTGTTTCTAGCCCTTAGGGGTCAAAAGTTATAAGCATAAATATGAGTGAAACTTTGGACAGGTGGTGGCGCTAGAGGGATTGAGTTAGAGGCACCAAATTTGCTATAGTGACAGCTCAGACTGGCCTCTATGAGTGTGCCAAATTTCACAACTTTTTACCATACGGTTCTATGGGCTGCCAGAGACTCCTATGGCGGAAAAAGAAGAAGAAGAAGAAGCAGAAATATAGCTGCAAGCAGCCATTATCGGGGCCAAGCGCAAAGAAGAAGACAAGACATGCCAGCATGGCTGGAAGTCTCAAGCCAACTGCAACAATGAGCCATTAAGGACCTATTAAGTTGATTTTAGGCAAAATAGCAGTCAAATTTTAAAAACAGTCAATAATAATGGTTTAATGGTTTATCACTTTCGACCAATAGGTGTCACTGTTACGAAACTGATGTGGTTTAGTCAGATTGAGATGACAATGACACATGCAAAGTTTGGTGTCAATATGTCAAAGCATTGCAGAGATACAGCCTCAAGAGTCATTTTTGCATCATGGCTCAACTCTGTTGCAGTGGTATATGAAAACTGTTTTGTCTATCAATCCGAAATCCATAACTATTTGTCAGCATGGTCTGAAGACGATACGGATCAATTTTGGTGAAAATCGGACAAACGGTCTAGGATGAGTTTGAAAAAGTAGATTTTTAACAAATAACAAGATGGAGCACAGATATGTTTGCAAAATATGGCAAAATTGGTATCTATCTTCTCGGCATGAGCCAATGAATGTATTATGACCAGTCTCATTACAATAGGCTAATTTAATCAAAAGTTATTAGCATTTTTGTACATTTTATTACAACTTTTGACCACAAGGTGGCGCTGCCCCGAAACTTTTTGAATATCTTCGGGACATAGAGCGGAAGACACATACCGAGTTTTGTAATGATACACTAGTGCATTCTTAAATTATAGCATTAGCATTTTAAACCGTAATACTGCATTGAAGTCAATGGGAATTTCATGTTTTGTTTTATTATAGCGCCACCAAGAGGCACAATCCCACCAATTTTTTTATGTGTCCTCGTAGTGAGCCCATACATATGTGTGTCAAGTTTGGTGAAAATATTTCATTTTGTTTTGGAGTTATAGACATTTATATGAAAAAACACGTAAAAAATGACTGACACCTGACTTTGATTGGATTTTACTACCCCTTACTATCAATATTTTGAGATTTGGGCATTAGCGTATAGCTATCGACCTATGTTTCCGAACTTCTGAGGCTGGTTTCGTCTCGATCGGACTAGCGGTTTCGAAGATATCAGCAAATGTTTTTTAAGCACTAAATTACAACTCTGCGCAAACCATATGCCGAAACCTGGCAAGTCTGGTATCGTTGGAGTCGGCAAGGATTCAGGAGACCAAAAAACACACTCCCATCAAAATATGTCAACCACACCCAAAGTTATAAGCGTTTGAAAAAAAAAATTCTCCACTAGGTGGCGCTGTTTCGAAACTTCTCAGGCTACTTCAGGGCATCGTGGTGATGACCCATACCAAGTTTCATAACAATCTGTTTATGCGTTCATAAAATACAGCATTTTTGCACATAATTCAAAATGGCCGACATCCAAAATGGCCGACATGGTAAAATTGGATATCAGTCGACTCGGCATGACGCCCTGAATCTAATGAGACCAATTTTATGATTTTTGGATAAACGGTTCAGAAGTTATAAGCCAAAATAGGCATTTTTCGTATCTCCGGACAGGTAGGTGGCGCTGCGCCGAAACGCTGCATGTTGCTTCAAGTCATGCTTGTGATGACATGTACCAAGGTTGGTTTGAATACGATAAAGCGTTGCGGAGATATAGCCTTTAGTGTGTTTTTGCAACCTCCACGTAAAATTTGTTTGTGCGTTTATTGAAAACGATTGGACGAATCAACTTGAATTCCATAACTTTTTGTCAACATGCTCTGAAGATGATCTGTTTCAATTTTCGTGAAAACCGGAGCAACGGCCTAGGAGGAGTTCGAAAAAGTAGGTTTTTCAGAAAATTCAAAATGGCGGGAAAATTTGCATACCGGAAAATGACATCATAGGGTGAAATCGAATCGGCTTGAGCCAAGGAATCCGATGAAAAAAGAATTTTGTTTCTAGCCCTTAGGGGTCAAAAGTTATAAGCATAAATATGAGTGAAACTTTGGACAGGTGGTGGCGCTAGAGGGATTGAGTTAGAGGCACCAAATTTGCTATAGTGACAGCTCAGACTGGCCTCTATGAGTGTGCCAAATTTCACAACTTTTTACCATACGGTTCTATGGGCTGCCAGAGACTCCTATGGCGGAAGAAGAAGAAGAAGCAGAACAAGCAGCCATTATCGGGGCCAAGCGCAAAGAAGAAGACAAGACATGCCAGCATGGCTGGAAGTCTCAAGCCAACTGCAACAATGAGCCATTAAGGACCTATTAAGTTGATTTTAGGCAAAATAGCAGTCAAATTTTAAATACAGTCAATAATAATGGTTTAATGGTTTATCACTTTCGACCAATAGGTGTCACTGTTACGAAACTGATGTGGTTTAGTCAGATTGAGATGACAATGACACATGCAAAGTTTGGTGTCAATATGTCAAAGCATTGCAGAGATACAGCCTCAAGAGTAATTTTTGCATCATGGCTCAACTCTGTTGCAGTGGTATATGAAAACTGTTTTGTCTATCAATCCGAAATCCATAACTATTTGTCAGCATGGTCTGAAGACGATACGGATCAATTTTGGTGAAAATCGGACAAACGGTCTAGGATGAGTTTGAAAAAGTAGATTTTTAACAAATAACAAGATGGAGCACAGATATGTTTGCAAAATATGGCAAAATTGGTATCTATCTTCTCGGCATGAGCCAACGAATGTATTATGACCAGTCTCATTACAATAGGCTAATTTAATCAAAAGTTATTAGCATTTTTGTACATTTTATTACAACTTTTGACCACAAGGTGGCGCTGCCCCGAAACTTTTTGAATATGTTCGGGACATAGAGCGGAAGACACATACCGAGTTTTGTAATGATACACTAGTGCATTCTTAAATTATAGCATTAGCATTTTAAACCGTAATACTGCATTGAAGTCAATGGGAATTTCATGTTTTGTTTTATTATAGCGCCACCAAGAGGCACAATCCCACCAATTTTTTTATGTGTCCTCGTAGTGAGCCCATACATATGTGTGTCAAGTTTGGTGAAAATATTTCATTTTGTTTTGGAGTTATAGACATTTATATGAAAAAACACGTAAAAAATGACTGACACCTGACTTTGATTGGATTTTACTACCCCTTACTATCAATATTTTGAGATTTGGGCATTAGCGTATAGCTATCGACCTATGTTTCCGAACTTCTGAGGCTGGTTTCGTCTCGATCGGACTAGCGGTTTCGAAGATATCAGCAAATGTTTTTTAAGCACTAAATTACAACTCTGCGCAAACCATATGCCGAAACCTGGCAAGTCTGGTATCGTTGGAGTCGGCAAGGATTCAGGAGACCAAAAAACACACTCCCATCAAAATATGTCAACCACACCCAAAGTTATAAGCGTTTGAAAAAAAAAATTCTCCACTAGGTGGCGCTGTTTCGAAACTTCTCAGGCTACTTCAGGGCATCGTGGTGATGACCCATACCAAGTTTCATAACAATCTGTTCATGCGTTCATAAAATACAGCATTTTTGCACATAATTCAAAATGGCCGACATCCAAAATGGCCGACATGGTAAAATTGGATATCAGTCGACTCGGCATGACGCCCTGAATCTAATGAGACCAATTTTATGATTTTTGGATAAACGGTTCAGAAGTTATAAGCCAAAATAGGCATTTTTCGTATCTCCGGACAGGTAGGTGGCGCTGCGCCGAAACGCTGCATGTTGCTTCAAGTCATGCTTGTGATGACATGTACCAAGGTTGGTTTGAATACGATAAAGCGTTGCGGAGATATAGCCTTTAGTGTGTTTTTGCAACCTCCACATAAAATTTGTTTGTGCGTTTATTGAAAACGATTGGACGAATCAACTTGAATTCCATAACTTTTTGTCAACATGCTCTGAAGATGATCTGTTTCAATTTTCGTGAAAATCGGAGCAACGGCCTAGGAGGAGTTTGAAAAAGTAGGTTTTTCAGAAAATTCAAAATGGCGGGAAAATTTGCATACCGGAAAATGACATCATAGGGTGAAATCGAATCGGCTTGAGCCAAGGAATCCGATGAAAAAAGAATTTTGTTTCTAGCCCTTAGGGGTCAAAAGTTATAAGCATAAATATGAGTGAAACTTTGGACAGGTGGTGGCGCTAGAGGGATTGAGTTAGAGGCACCAAATTTGCTATAGTGACAGCTCAGACTGGCCTCTATGAGTGTGCCAAATTTCACAACTTTTTACCATACGGTTCTATGGGCTGCCAGAGACTCCTATGGCGGAAAAAGAAGAAGAAGCAGAATAATAATAGGAACACTAACGATTTCAATAGGTGCCTCCGCACCTTCGGTGCTTGGCCCCTAATAATAGGAACACTAACGATTTCAATAGGTGCCTCCGCACCTTCGGTGCTTGGCCCCTAATAATAGGAACACTAACGATTTCAATAGGTGCCTCCGCACCTTCGGTGCTTGGCCCCTAATAATAGGAACACTAACGATTTCAATAGGTGCCTCCGCACCTTCGGTGCTTGGCCCCTAATAATAGGAACACTAACGATTTCAATAGGTGCCTCCGCACCTTCGGTGCTTGGCCCCTAATAATAGGAACACTAACGATTTCAATAGGTGCCTCCGCACCTTCGGTGCTTGGCCCCTAATAATAGGAACACTAACGATTTCAATAGGTGCCTCCGCACCTTCGGTGCTTGGCCCCTAATAATAGGAACACTAACAATTTCAATAGGTGCCTCCGCACCTTCGGTGCTTGGCCCCTAATAATAGGAACACTAACGATTTCAATAGGTGCCTCCGCACCTTCGGTGCTTGGCCCCTAAAAAGTTTTCCATTGATGTGTGGTTTGTTGGGACGATATTTGGCTGAGAGGCTACTATTTGAAAATCTGAAATCTGAGGGTGCAAAAAATCACCTTTAAATTTGTCAGATAAAGTCCTTAACAATGCATAATACATTTGTGATATATTTACAGTGGGAAATATCATCATGAAACATGACCTTTACTTAATATCCTAATGATTTTTGGCATAAAAGCTATAATTTTGACATTAAAATCTATAAATTTATAATTTTGCTGTAATGTATTGTTGGCTATTGCCACAAATATTCCCGTGAGATGCATGACTGGTTTTGTGCTCCAGGGTCACATAACAAACACTCAAACCTCAATGAGGTTTATGTTTAATTTGTTTATCTCTTAATAGCTATATTAGCCTACGGTTCATCTGCACAACCCCGTCTGCTGGTGTGTAGCCATAAGACACATAAAGCCACCCATTTTATCATTAGCAGTAATTCAGTTTAGCAGGGACGCTTGTGTAAAGTTAGC